>NW_027043207.1:0-32875 GCF_036013475.1 Columba livia
AGCCCAAAGAAAGCCCAAATAAAGGGGAAAGAAATGGGAAAGAAAGCCCAAAGAAAGGGGAAAGAAAGCAAAAAAGAGAGCCAAGGAAAGGGGAAAGAAAGGGGAAAGAAAGCCCAAAGAAGGGGAAAGAAAGCCCAAAGAAAGGGGAAAGAAAGGGGAATGAAAGCCAAAAGAAAGGGAAAGAAAGCCCAAAGAAAGCCAAAGAAAGCCCAAAGAAAGGGGAAAGAAAGCCCAAAGAAACCCCAAAGAAAGGGGAAAGAAAGCCCAAAGAAACCCCAAAGAAAGGGGAAAGAAAGCCCAAAGAAAGGGGAAAGAAAGGGGAAAGAAAGCCCAAAGAAAGCCCAAGGAAAGCCCAAAGAAAGGGGAAAGAAAGCCCAAAGAAAGGGGAATGACAGCCCAAAGAAAGGGGAAAGAAAGCCCAAAGAAAGGGGAAAGAAAGCCAAAGAAAGCCCAAAGAAAGCCCAAAGAAAGGGGAAAGAAAGCCCAAGAAAGGGGAAAGAAAGCCCAAAGAAAGCCCAAAGAAAGCCCAAAGAAAATGGAAAGAAAGGGGGAAAGAAAGCACAAAGAAAGCCCAAAGAAAGCCCAAGGAAAGCCAAAAGAAAGGGGAAAGAAAGCCCAAAGAAAGGGGAAAGAAAGCCCAAAGAAAGCCCAAAGAAAGTCCAAAGAAAGCCCACAGAAAGGGGAAAGAAAGCCCAAAGAAAGGGGAAAGAAAGCCAAAGAAAGCCCAAAGAAAGCGCAAAGAAAGCCAAAGAAAGAGGAAAGAAAGGGGAAAGAAAGCCCAAAGAAATTGGAGAGAAAGCCCAAAGAAAGCCCAAAGAAAGGGGAAAGAAAGCCCAAAGAAAGCCCAAATAAAGGGTAAGAAAGCCCAAAGTAAGGGGAAAGAAAATTCCAAAGAAAGGGGAAAGAAAGGGGAAAGAAAGCCAAAAGAAAGGGGAAAGAAAGGGGAAAGAAAGCCCAAAGAAAGGGGAAAGAAAGCCCAAAGAAACCCCAAAGAAAGGGGAAAGAAAGACCAAAGAAACCCCAAAGAAAGGAGAAAGGAAGCATAAAGAAAGCCCAAAGAAAGGGAAATAAAGCCCAAAGAAAGGGGAAAGAAAGCCCAAAGAAAGGCGGAAGAAAGCCCAAAGAAAGCCAAAGAAAGGGGAAAGAAAGCGCAAAGAAAGCCCACAGAAAGGGGAAAGAAAGCCCAAAAAAAGGGGAAAGAAAGCCCAAAGAAAGGGAAAGAAAGCCCAAAGAAAGGGGGAAAGACAGCCCAAAGAAAGCCCAAAGAAAGGGGAAAGAAAGCCCAAAGAAAGGGAAAGAAAGCCCAAAGAAAGGGGAAAGAAAGCCCAAAGAAAGGGGAAAGAAAGGGGAAAGAAAGCCCAAAGAAAGCCCAAGGAAAGCCCAAAGAAAGCCCAAAGAAAAGGGAAAGAAAGCCCAAAGAAAGGGGAAAGAAAGCCCAAAGAAAGGGGAATGACAGCCCAAAGAAAGGGGAAAGAAAGCCCAAAGAAAGGGGAAAGAAAGCCCAAAGAAAGGGAAAGAAAGCCCAAAGAAAGCCCAAAGAAAGCCCAAAGAAAGTGGAAAGAAGGGGAAAGAAAACCCAAAGAAAGCCCAAAGAAAGCCCAAGGAAAGCCCAAAGAAAGGGGAAAGAAAGCCCAAAGAAAGGGGAAAGAAAGCCCAAAGAAAGCCCAAAGAAAGCCCAAAGAAAGCCCAAAGAAAGGGGAAAGAAAGCCCAAAGAAAGGGGAAAGAAAGCCAAAGAAACGGAATGACAGCCAAAGAAAGGGGAAAGAAAGCCCAAAGAAAGGGGAAAGAAAGCCCAAAGAAAGGGGAAAGAAGCCCAAAGAAAGGGGAAAGAAAGCCCAAAGAAAGCCCAAAGAAAGTGAAAGAAAGGGGAAAGAAAACCCAAAGAAATCCCAAGGAAAGCCCAAGGAAAGCCCAAAGAAAGGGTAAAGAAACCCCAAAGAAAGGGGAAAGAAAGCCCAAAGAAAGCCCAAAGAAAGCCAAAGAAAGCCCAAAGAAAGCCCACAGAAAGGGGAAAGAAAGCCCAAAGAAAGGGGGAAAGAAAGCCCAAAGAAAGCCCAAAGAAAGCCCAAAGAAAGCCCAAAGAAAGCCCAAAGAAAGCCCAAAGAAAGCCCAAAGAAAGCCCAAAGAAAGCCCAAAGAAAGCCCAAACAAAGCCCAAAGAAAGCCCAAAGAAAGGGGAAAGAAAGCCCAAAGAAAGGGGAATGACAGCCCTGAGAATGCGCAAAGAAAGCCCAAAGAAAGCCCAAAGAAAGCCCAAAGAAAGGGGAAAGAAGGGGGAAAGAAAGCCCAAAGAAAGGGGAAAGAAAAGGGGAAAGAAAGCCCAAAGAAAGCCCAAAGAAAGCCAAAGAAAGTGGAAAGAAAGGGGAAAGAAAGACCAAAGAAAGCCCAAAGAAAGCCAAGGAAAGCCCAAAGAAAGGGGAAAGAAAGCCCAAAGAAAGGGGAATGACAGCCCAAAGAAAGGGGAAAGAAAGCCCAAAGAAAGGGGAAAGAAAGCCCAAAGAAGGGGGAGAGAAAGCCCAAAGAAAGGGGAAAGAAAGCCCAAGAAAGCCCAAAGAAAGCCCAAAGAAAGTGGAAAGAAAGGGGAAAGAAAGCCCAAAGAAAGCCCAAAGAAAGGGGAAAGAAAGCCCAAAGAAAGGGGAAAGAAAGCCCAAAGAAAGCCCAAAATAAAGCCCAATGAAAGCCCAAAGAAAGCCCAAAGAAAGCCCAAAGAAAGCCCAAAGAAAGGGAAAGAAAGCCCAAAGAAAGGGGAATGGACAGCCCAAAGAAAGCCCAAAGAAAGCCCAAAGAAAGCCCAAAGAAAGGGGAAAGAAAGGGGAAAGAAAGCCCAAAGAAAGGGGAAAGAAAGGGGAAAGAAAGCCCAAAGAAAGCACAAAGAAAGCCCAAGAAAGGGAAAGAAAGGGGAAAGAAAGCCCAAAGGAAGCCCAAAGAAAGCCCAAGGAAAGCCCAAAGAAAGTGGAAAGAAAGGGGAAAGAAAGCCCAAAGAAAGCCCAAAGAAAGGGAAAGAAAGCCCCAAAGAAAGGGGAAAGAAAGCCCAAAAAAGGGGAAAGAAAGCCCAAAGAAAGGGGAAAGAAAGCCCAAAGAGAAAGCCCAAAGAAAGGGGAAAGAAAGCCAAAGAAAGCACAAAGAAAGCCCAAGGAAAGCCCAAAGAAAGGGGAAAGAAAGCCAAAAGAAAGGGGAAAGAAGCCCAAAGAAATCCCAAAGAAAGCTCACAGAAAGGGGAAAGAAAGGCCAAAGAAAGGGAAGGAAAGACCAAAGAAAGCCCAAAGAAAGCCCAAAGAAAGCCCAAATAAAGGGGAAAGAAATGGAAAGAAAGCCCAAAGAAAGGGGAAAGAAAGCAAAAAAGAGAGCCCAAGGAAAGGGGAAAGAAAGGGGAAAGAAAGCCCAAAGAAAGGGGAAAGAAAGCCCAAAGAAAGGGGAAAGAAAGCCAAAGAAAGGGGAAAGAAAGGGGAATGAAAGCCAAAAGAAAGGGGAAAGAAAGCCCAAAGAAAGCCAAAGAAAGCCCAAAGAAAGGGGAAAGAAAGCCCAAAGAAACCCCAAAGAAAGGGGAAAGAAAGCCCAAAGAAACCCCAAAGAAAGGGGAAGAAAGCCCAAAGAAAGGGGGAAAGAAAGGGGAAAGAAAGCCCAAAGAAAGCCCAAGGAAAGCCCAAAGAAAGGGGAAAGAAAGCCCAAAGAAAGGGGAATGACAGCCCAAAGAAAGGGGAAAGAAAGCCCAAAGAAAGGGGAAAGAAAGCCAAAGAAAGCCCAAAGAAAGCCCAAAGAAAGGGGAAAGAAAGCCCAAAGAAAGGGGAAAGAAAGCCCAAAGAAAGCCCAAAGAAAATGGAAAGAAAGGGGAAAGAAAGCACAAAGAAAGCCCAAAGAAAGCCCAAGAAAGCCAAAAGAAAGGGGAAAGAAAGCCCAAAGAAAGGGGAAAGAAAGCCCAAAGAAAGCCAAAGAAAGTCCAAAGAAAGCCCACAGAAAGGGGAAAGAAAGCCCAAAGAAAGGGAAAGAAAGCCCAAAGAAAGCCCAAAGAAAGCGCAAAGAAAGCCCAAAGAAAGAGGAAAGAAAGGGGAAAGAAAGCCCAAAGAAAGTGAGAGAAAGCCCAAAGAAAGCCCAAAGAAAGGGGAAAGAAAGCCCAAAGAAAGCCCAAATAAAGGGTAAGAAAGCCCAAAGTAAGGGGAAAGAAAATTCCAAAGAAAGGGGAAAGAAAGGGGAAAGAAAGCCAAAGAAAGGGGAAAGAAAGGGGAAAGAAAGCCCAAAGAAAGGGGAAAGAAAGCCCAAAGAAACCCCAAAGAAAGGGGAAAGAAAGACCAAAGAAACCCCAAAGAAAGGGGAAAGAAAGCATAAAGAAAGCCCAAAGAAAGGGGAAATAAAGCCCAAAGAAAGGGGAAAGAAAGCCCAAAGAAAGGCGGAAGAAAGCCCAAAGAAAGCCCAAAGAAAGGGGAAAGAAAGCGCAAAGAAAGCCCACAGAAAGGGGAAAGAAAGCCAAAAAAAGGGGAAAGAAAGCCCAAAGAAAGGGGAAAGAAAGCCCAAAGAAAGGGGAAAGACAGCCCAAAGAAAGCCCAAGAAAGGGGAAAAGAAAGCCCAAAGAAAGGGGAAAGAAAGCCCAAAGAAAGGGGAAAGAAAGCCCAAAGAAAGGGGGAAAGAAAGGGGAAAGAAAGCCCAAAGAAAGCCCAGGAAAGCCCAAAGAAAGCCCAAAGAAAAGGGAAAGAAAGCCCAAAGAAAGGGGAAAGAAAGCCCAAAGAAAGGGGAATGACAGCCCAAAGAAGGGGAAAGAAAGCCCAAAGAAAGGGGAAAGAAAGCCCAAAGAAAGGGGAAAGAAAGCCCAAAGAAAGCCCAAAGAAAGCCCAAAGAAAGTGGAAAGAAGGGGAAAGAAACCCAAAGAAAGCCCAAAGAAAGCCCAAGGAAAGCCCAAAGAAAGGGGGAAAGAAAGCCCAAAGAAAGGGAAAGAAAGCCCAAAGAAAGCCCAAAGAAAGCCCAAAGAAAGCCCAAAGAAAGCCCACAGAAAGGGGAAAGAAAGCCCAAAGAAAGGGGAAAGAAAGCCCAAAGAAAGCCCAAAGAAAGCCCAAAGAAAGCCCAAAGAAAGCCCAAATAAAGCCAAAGAAAGCCCAAAGAAAGCCCAAAGAAAGGGGAAAGAAAGCCCAAAGAAAGGGGAATGACAGCCCAAAGAAAGCGCAAAGAAAGCCCAAAGAAAGCCAAAAGAAAGGGGAAAGAAAGGGGAAAGAAAGCCCAAAGAAAGGGGAAAGAAAGGGGAAAGAAAGCCCAAAGAAAAGCCCAAAGAAAGCCCAAAGAAAGCCCAAGGAAAGCCCAAAGAAAGGGGAATGAAAGCCCAAAGAAAGGGGAATGACAGCCCAAAGAAAGGGGAAAGAAAGCCCAAAGAAAGTGGAAAGAAAGCCCAAGGAAAGCCCAAAGAAAGCCCAAAGAAAGGGGAAAGAAAGCCCAAAGAAAGGGGAAAGAAAGCCCAAAGAAAGCCCAAAGAAAGCCCAAAGAAAATGGAAAGAAAGGGGAAAGAAAGCACAAAGAAAGCCCAAAGAAAGCCCAAGGAAAGCCAAAAGAAAGGGGAAAGAAAGCCCAAAGAAAGGGGAAAGAAAGCCCAAAGAAAGCCCAAAGAAAGTCCAAAGAAAGCCCACAGAAAGGGGAAAGAAAGCCCAAAGAAAGGGGAAAGAAAGCCCAAAGAAAGCCCAAAGAAAGCGCAAAGGAAAGCCCAAAGAAAGAGGAAAGAAAGGGGAAAGAAAGCCCAAAGAAAGTGAGAGAAAGCCCAAAGAAAGCCCAAAGAAAGGGGAAAGAAAGCCCAAAGAAAGCCCAAATAAAGGGTAAAGAAAGCCCAAAGTAAGGGGAAAGAAAATTCCAAAGAAAGGGGAAAGAAAGGGGAAAGAAAGCCAAAAGAAAGGGAAAGAAAGGGGAAAGAAAGCCCAAAGAAAGGGGAAAGAAAGCCCAAAGAAACCCCAAAGAAAGGGGAAAGAAATACCAAAGAAACCCCAAAGAAAGGGGAAAGAAAGCACAAGAAAGCCCAAAGAAAGGGGAAATAAAGCCCAAAGAAAGGGGAAAGAAAGCCAAAGAAAGGCGGAAGAAAGCCCAAAGAAAGCCCAAAGAAAGGGGAAAGAAAGCGCAAAGAAAGCCCACAGAAAGGGGAAAGAAAGCCCAAAAAAAGGGGAAAGAAAGCCCAAAGAAAGGGGAAAGAAAGCCCAAAGAAAGGGTAAAGACAGCCCAAAGAAAGCCCAAAGAAAGGGGAAAGAAAGCCCAAAGAAAGGGGGAAAGAAAGCCCAAAGAAAGGGGGAAAGAAAGCCCAAAGAAAGGGGAAAGAAAGGGAAAGAAAGCACAAAGAAAGCCCAAGGAAAGCCCAAAGAAAGCCCAAAGAAAAGGGAAAGAAAGCCCAAAGAAAGGGGAAAGAAAGCCCAAAGAAAGGGGAATGACAGCCCAAAGAAAGGGGAAAGAAAGCCCAAAGAAAGGGGAAAGAAAGCCCAAAGAAAGGGGAAAGAAAAGCCCAAAGAAAGCCCAAAGAAAGCCCAAAGAAGTGGAAAGAAGGGGAAAGAAAACCCAAAGAAAGCCCAAAGAAAGCCCAAGGAAAGCCCAAAGAAAGGGGAAAGAAAGCCAAAGAAAGGGGAAAGAAAGCCCAAAGAAAGCCCAAAGAAAGCCCAAAGAAAGCCCAAAGAAAGCCCACAGAAAGGGGAAAGAAAGCCCAAAGAAAGGGGGAAAGAAAGCCCAAAGAAAGCCCAAAGAAAGCCCAAAGAAAGCCCAAATAAAGCCCAAAGAAAGCCCAAAGAAAGCCCAAAGAAAGGGGAAAGAAAGCCCAAAGAAAGGGGAATGACAGCCCAAAGAAAGCGCAAAGAAAGCCCAAAGAAAGCCAAAAGAAAGGGGAAAGAAAGGGGAAAGAAAGCCCAAAGAAAGGGGAAAGAAAGGGGAAAGAAAGCCCAAAGAAAGCCCAAAGAAAGTGGAAAGAAAGGGGAAAGAAAGCCCAAAGAAAGCCAAAGAAAGCCCAAGGAAAGCCCAAAGAAAGGGGAATGAAAGCCCAAAGAAAGGGGAATGACAGCCCAAAGAAATGGGAAAGAAAGCCCAAGAAAGCCCAAAGAAAGCCCAAAGAAAGTGGAAAGAAAGCCAAGGAAAGCCCAAAGAAAGCCCAAAGAAAGGGGAAAGAAAGCCCAAAGAAAGGGGAAAGAAAGCCCAAAGAAAGCCCAAAGAAAGCCCAAAGAAAGCCCAAATAAAGCCCAAAGAAAGCCCAAAGAAAGCCCACAGAAAGCCCAAAGAAAGCCCAAAGAAAGGGGAAAGAAAGCCCAAAGAAAGGGGAATGACAGCCCAAAGAAAGCCCAAAGAAAGCCCAAAGAAAGCCCAAAGAAAGGGGAAAGAAGCCCAAGAAAGTGGAAAGAAAGCCCAAAGAAAGGGGAATGACAGCCCAAAGAAAGGGGAAAGAAAGCCCAAAGAAAGCCCAAAGAAAGCCCAAAGAAAGGGGAAGGAAAGCCCAAAGAAAGGGGAAAGAAAGCCTAAAGAAATGGGAAAGAAAGCCCAAATAAAGGGGAATGACAGCCCAAAGAAAGGGGAAAGAAAGCCCAAAGAAAGGGGAAAGAAAGCCCAAAGAAAGGGGAAAGAAAACCCAAAGAAAGGGGAAAGAAAGCCCAAAGAAAGCCCAAAGAAAGCCCAAAGAAAGTGGAAAGAAAGGGGAAAGAAAGCCCAAAGAAAGCCCAAGGAAAGCCCAAAGAAAGGGGAAAAGAAAGCCCAAAAGAAAGGGAATGACAGCCCAAAGAAAGGGGAAAGAAAGCCAAAGAAAGGGGAAAGAAAGCCCAAAAAATGGGAAAGAAAGCCCAAAGAAAGGGGAAAGAAAGCCCAAAGAAAGGGGAAAGAAAGCCCAAAGAATGCTCAAAGAAAGCCCAAAGAAATTGGAAAGAAAGGGGAAAGAAAGCCCAAAGAAAGCCCAAGGAAAGCCCAAAGAAAGGGAAAGAAAGCCCAAAGAAAGCCCAAAGAAAATGGAAAGAAAGGGAAAGAAAGCCCAAAGGAAGCCCAAAGAAAGCCCAAGGAAAGCCAAAAGAAAGGGGAAAGAAAGCCAAAGAAAGGGGAAAGAAAGCCCAAAGAAAGCCCAAAGAAAGGGTAAAGAAAGCCCAAAGTAAGGGGAAAGAAAGCCCAAAGAAAGGGGAAAGAAAGCCCAAAGAAAGCCCAAAGAAAGCCCAAAGAAAGCCCAAAGAAAGGGTAAAGAAACCCCAAAGAAAGGGGAAAGAAAGCCCAAAGAAAGGGGAAAGAAAACCCAAAGAAATCCAAGGAAAGCCCAAGGAAAGCCCAAAGAAAGGGGTAAAGAAAACCCCAAAGAAAGGGGAAAGAAAGCCCAAAGAAAGCCCAAAGAAAGCCCAAAGAAAGCCCAAAGAAAGCCCACAGAAAGGGGAAAGAAAGCCCAAAGAAAGGGGAAAGAAAGCCCAAAGAAAGCCCAAAGAAAGCCCAAAGAAGCCCAAAGAAAGCCCAAAGAAAGCCCAAACAAAGCCCAAAGAAAGCCCAAAGAAAGGGGAAAGAAAGCCCAAAGAAAGGGGAATGACAGCCCTGAGAAAGCGCAAAGAAAGCCCAAAGAAAGCCCAAAGAAAGGGGAAAGAAGGGGGAAAGAAAGCCCAAAGAAAGGGGAAAGAAAGGGGAAAGAAAGCCAAAGAAAGCCCAAAGAAAGCCCAAAGAAGTGGAAAGAAAGGGGGAAAGAAAGACCAAAGAAAGCCCAAAGAAAGCCCAAGGAAAGCCCAAAGAAAGGGGAAAGAAAGCCCAAAGAAAGGGGAATGACAGCCCAAAGAAAGGGGAAAGAAAGCCCAAAGAAAGGGGAAAGAAAGCCCAAAGAAGGGGGAGAGAAAGCCCAAAGAAAGGGGAAAGAAAGCCCAAGAAAGCCCAAAGAAAGCCCAAAGAAAGTGGAAAGAAAGGGGAAAGAAAGCCCAAAGAAAGCCCAAAGAAAGGGGAAAGAAAGCCCAAAGAAAGGGGAAAGAAAGCCCAAAGAAAGCCCAAATAAAGCCCAATGAAAGCCCAAAGAAAGCCCAAAGAAAGCCCAAAGAAAGCCCAAAGAAAGGGGAAAGAAAGCCCAAAGAAGGGGAATGACAGCCCAAAGAAAGCCCAAGAAAGCCCAAAGAAAGCCCAAAGAAAGGGGAAAGAAAGGGGAAAGAAAGCCCAAGAAAGGGGAAAGAAAGGGGAAAGAAAGCCCAAAGAAAGCACAAAGAAAGCCCAAAGAAAGGGGAAAGAAAGGGGAAAGAAAGCCCAAAGGAAGCCCAAAGAAAGCCCAAGGAAAGCCCAAAGAAAGGGGAAAGAAAGCCCAAAGAAAGGGGAATGACAGCCCAAAAGAAAGGGGAAAGAAAGCCCAAAGAAAGGGGAAAGAAAGCCAAAAAAAGGGGAAAGAAAGCCCAAAGAAAGGGGAAAGAAAGCCCAAAGAAAGCCCAAAGAAAGGGGAAAGAAAGCCCAAAGAAAGCACAAAGAAAGCCCAAGGAAAGCCCAAAGAAAGGGGAAAGAAAGCCAAAAGAAAGGGGAAAGAAAGCCCAAAGAAATCCCAAAGAAAGCTCACAGAAAGGGGAAAGAAAGGCCAAGAAAGGGGAAGGAAAGACCAAAGAAAGCCCAAAGAAAGCCCAAAGAAAGCCCAAATAAAGGGGAAAGAAATGGGGAAAGAAAGCCCAAAGAAAGGGGAAAGAAAGCAAAAAAGAGAGCCCAAGGAAAGGGGAAAGAAAGCCCAAAGAAAGGGAAAGAAAGCCCAAAGAAAGGGGAAAGAAAGGGGAATGAAAGCCAAAAGAAAGGGGAAAGAAAGCCCAAAGAAAGCCCAAAGAAAGCCCAAAGAAAGGGGAAAGAAAGCCCAAAGAAACCCCAAAGAAAGGGGAAAGAAAGCCCAAAGAAACCCCAAAGAAAGGGGGAAAGAAAGCCCAAAGAAAGGGGAAAGAAAGGGGAAAGAAAGCCCAAAGAAAGCCCAAGAAAGCCCAAAGAAAGGGAAAGAAAGCCCAAAGAAAGGGGAATGACAGCCCAAAGAAAGGGGAAAGAAAGCCCAAAGAAAGGGGAAAGAAAGCCCAAAGAAAGCCCAAAGAAAGCCCAAAGAAAGGGGAAAGAAAGCCCAAAGAAAGGGGAAAGAAAGCCCAAAGAAAGCCCAAAGAAAGCCCAAAGAAAATGGAAAGAAAGGGGAAAGAAAGCACAAGAAAGCCCAAAGAAAGCCCAAGGAAAGCCAAAAGAAAGGGGAAAGAAAGCCCAAAGAAAGGGGAAAGAAAGCCCAAAGAAAGCCCAAAGAAAGTCCAAAGAAAGCCCACAGAAAGGGGAAAGAAAGCCCAAAGAAAGGGGAAAGAAAGCCCAAAGAAAGCCCAAAGAAAGCGCAAAGAAAGCCCAAAGAAAGAGGAAAGAAAGGGGAAAGAAAGCCCAAAGAAAGTGGAGAGAAAGCCCAAAGAAAGCCCAAAGAAAGGGGAAAGAAAGCCCAAAGAAAGCCCAAATAAAGGGTAAAGAAAGCCCAAAGTAAGGGGAAAGAAAATTCCAAAGAAAGGGGAAAGAAAGGGGAAAGAAAGCCAAAAGAAAGGGGAAAGAAAGGGGAAAGAAAGCCCAAAGAAAGGGGAAAGAAAGCCCAAAGAAACCCCAAAGAAAGGGGAAAGAAAGACCAAAGAAACCCCAAAGAAAGGGGAAAGAAAGCACAAAGAAAGCCCAAAGAAAGGGGAAATAAAGCCCAAAGAAAGGGGAAAGAAAGCCCAAAGAAAGGCGGAAGAAAGCCCAAAGAAAGCCCAAAGAAAGGGGAAAGAAAGCGCAAAGAAAGCCCACAGAAAGGGGAAAGAAAGCCCAAAAAAAGGGGAAAGAAAGCCCAAAGAAAGGGGAAAGAAAGCCCAAAGAAAGGGGAAAGACAGCCCAAAGAAAGCCCAAAGAAAGGGGAAAGAAAGCCCAAAGAAAGGGGAAAGAAAGCCCAAAGAAAGGGGAAAGAAAGCCCAAAGAAAGGGGAAAGAAAGGGGAAAGAAAGCCCAAAGAAAGCCCAAGGAAAGCCCAAAGAAAGCCCAAAGAAAAGGGAAAGAAAGCCCAAAGAAAGGGGAAAGAAAGCCCAAAAAAAGGGGAATGACAGCCCAAAGAAAGGGGAAAGAAAGCCCAAAGAAAGGGGAAAGAAAGCCCAAAGAAAGGGGAAAGAAAGCCCAAAGAAAGCCCAAAGAAAGCCCAAAGAAAGTGGAAAGAAGGGGAAAGAAAACCCAAAGAAAGCCCAAAGAAAGCCCAAGGAAAGCCCAAAGAAAGGGGAAGGAAAGCCCAAAGAAAGGGGAAAGAAAGCCCAAAGAAAGCCCAAAGAAAGCCCAAAGAAAGCCCAAAGAAAGCCCACAGAAAGGGGAAAGAAAGCCCAAAGAAAGGGGAAAGAAAGCCCAAAGAAAGCCCAAAGAAAGCCCAAAGAAAGCCCAAAGAAAGCCCAAATAAAGCCCAAAGAAAGCCCAAAGAAAGCCCAAAGAAAGGGGAAAGAAAGCCCAAAGAAAGGGGAATGACAGCCCAAAGAAAGCGCAAAGAAAGCCCAAAGAAAGCCAAAAGAAAGGGGAAAGAAAGGGGAAAGAAAGCCCAAAGAAAGGGGAAAGAAAGGGGAAAGAAAGCCCAAAGAAAGCCCAAGGAAAGCCCAAAGAAAGGGGAATGAAAGCCCAAAGAAAGGGGAATGACAGCCCAAAGAAAGGGGAAAGAAAGCCCAAGAAAGCCCAAAGAAAGCCCAAAGAAAGTGGAAAGAAAGCCCAAAGAAAGCCCAAAGAAAGCCCAAAGAAAGGGGAAAGAAAGCCCAAAGAAAGGGGAAAGAAAGCCCAAAGAAAGCCCAAAGAAAGCCCAAATAAAGCCCAAAGAAAGCCCAAAGAAAGCCCACAGAAAGCCCAAAGAAAGCCCAAAGAAAGGGGAAAGAAAGCCCAAAGAAAGGGGAATGACAGCCCAAAGAAAGCCCAAAGAAAGCCCAAAGAAAGCCCAAAGAAAGCCCAAAGAAAGGGGAAAGAAAGCCCAAGAAAGTGGAAAGAAAGCCCAAAGAAAGGGGAATGACAGCCCAAAGAAAGGGGAAAGAAAGCCCAAAGAAAGCCCAAAGAAAGCCCAAAGAAAGGGGAAGGAAAGCCCAAAGAAAGGGGAAAGAAAGCCTAAAGAAATGGGAAAGAAAGCCCAAATAAAGGGGAATGACAGCCCAAAGAAAGGGGAAAGAAAGCCCAAAGAAAGGGGAAAGAAAGCCCAAAGAAAGGGGAAAGAAAACCCAAAGAAAGGGGAAAGAAAGCCCAAAGAAAGCCCAAAGAAAGCCCAAAGAAAGTGGAAAGAAAGGGGAAAGAAAGCCCAAAGAAAGCCCAAGGAAAGCCCAAAGAAAGGGGAAAGAAAGCCCAAAGAAAGGGGAATGACAGCCCAAAGAAAGGGGAAAGAAAGCCCAAAGAAAGGGGAAAGAAAGCCCAAAAAAATGGGAAAGAAAGCCCAAAGAAAGGGGAAAGAAAGCCCAAAGAAAGGGGAAAGAAAGCCCAAAGAATGCCCAAAGAAAGCCCAAAGAAATTGGAAAGAAAGGGGAAAGAAAGCCCAAAGAAAGCCCAAGGAAAGCCCAAAGAAAGGGGAAAGAAAGCCCAAAGAAAGGGGAAAGAAAGCCCAAAGAAAGGGGAAAGAAAGCCCAAAGGAAGGGGAAAGAAAGCCCAAAGAAAGGGGAAAGAAAGCCCAAAGAAAGCCCAAAGAAAGCCCAAAGAAAATGGAAAGAAAGGGGAAAGAGAGCCGAAAGGAAGCCCAAAGAAAGCCCAAGGAAAGCCAAAAGAAAGGGGAAAGAAAGCCCAAAGAAAGGGGAAAGAAAGCCCAAAGAAAGCCCAAAGAAAGGGTAAAGAAAGCCCAAAGTAAGGGGAAAGAAAGCCCAAAGAAAGGGGAAAGAAAGCCCAAAGAAAGCCCAAAGAAAGCCCAAAGAAAGCCCAAAGAAAGCCCAAAGAAAGGGGAAAGAAAGGGGAAAGAAAGCCCAAAGAAAGTGGAGAGAAAGCCCAAAGAAAGCCCAAAGAAAGGGGAAAGAAAGCCCAAAGAAAGCCCAAAGAAACGGGAAAGAAAGGGGAAAGAAAGCCCAAAGAAAGGGGAAAGACAGCCCAAAGAAAGCCCAAAGAAAGGGTAAAGAAAGCCCAAAGAAAGGGTAAAGAAAGCCCAAAGAAAGGGGAAAGAAAGCCCAAAGAAAGGGGAAAGAAAGCCAAAAGAAAGGGGAAAGAAAGGAGAAAGAAAGCCCAAAGAATCCCCAAAGAAAGGGGAAAGAAAGCCCAAAGAAACCCCAAAGAAAGGGGAAAGAAAGCCCAAAGAAAGCCCAAAGAAAGGGGAAATAAAGCCCAATGAAAGGGGAAAGAAAGCCCAAAGAAAGGACGAGGAAAGCCCAAAGAAATCCCAAAGAAAGGGGAAATAAAGCGCAAAGAAAGCCCACAGAAAGGAGAAAGAAAGCCCAAAGAAAGGGGAAAGAAAGCCTAAAGAATTGGGAAAGAAAGCCCAAAGAAAGGGGAAAGACAGCCCAAAGAAAGCCCAAAGAAAGGGGAAAGAAAGCCCAAAGAAAGGGGAAAGAAAGCTCAAAGAAAGCCCAAAGAAAGGGGAAAGAAAGCCCAAAGAAAGGGGAAAGAAAGCCCAAAGAAAGGGGAAAGAAAGCCCAAAGAAAGGGGAAAGAAAGCCCAGAGAAAGCCCAAAGAAAGCCCAAAGAAAGCCCAAAGAAAAGGGAAAGAAAGCCCAAAGAAAGGGGAAAGAAATCCCAAAGAAAGGGGAATGACAGCCCAAAGAAAGGGGAAAGAAAGCCCAAAGAAAGGGGAAAGAAAGCCCAAAGAAAGGGGAAAGAAAGCCCAAAGAAAGCCCAAAGAAAGCCCAAAGAAAGTGGAAAGAAAGGGGAAAGAAAACTCAAAGAAAGCCCAAGGAAAGCCCAAGGAAAGCCCAAAGAAAGGGGAAAGAAACCCCAAAGAAAGGGGAAAGAAAGCCCAAAGAAAGCCCAAAGAAAGCCCACAGAAAGGGGAAAGAAAGCCCAAAGAAAGGGGAAAGAAAGCCCAAAGAAAGCCCAAAGAAAGCCCAAAGAAAGCCCAAATAAAGCACAAAGAAAGCCCAAAGAAAGCCCAAAGAAAGCCCAAACAAAGCCCAAAGAAATCTCAAAGAAAGGGGAAAGAAAGCCCAAAGAAAGGGGAATGACAGCCCTAAGAAAGGGGAAAGAAAGCCCAAAGAAAGCCCAAAGAAAGCCCAAAGAAAGGGAAAAGAAAGGGGAAAGAAAGCCCAAAAAAAGGGGAAAGAAAGGGGAAAGAAAGCCCAAAGAAAGCCCAAAGAAAGAACAAAGAAAGTGGAAAGAAAGGGGAAAGAAAGCCCAAAGAAAGCCCAAAGAAAGCCCAAGGAAAGCCCAAAGAAAGGGGAAAGAAAGCCCAAAGAAAGGGGAATGACAGCCCAAAGAAAGGGGAAAGAAAGCCCAAAGAAAGGGGAAAGAAAGCCCAAAGAAAGGGGAGAGAAAGCCCAAAGAAAGGGGAAAGAAAGCCCAAGAAAGCCCAAAGAAAGCCCAAAGAAAGTGGAAAGAAAGGGGAAAGAAAGCCCAAAGAAAGCCCAAAGAAAGGGGAAAGAAAGCCCAAAGAAAGGGGAAAGAAAGCCCAAAGAAAGCCCAAATAAAGCCCAATGAAAGCCCAAAGAAAGCCCAAAGAAAGCCCAAAGAAAGCCCAAAGAAAGGGGAAAGAAAGCCCAAAGAAAGGGGAATGACAGCCCAAAGAAAGCCCAAAGAAAGCCCAAAGAAAGCCCAAAGAAAGGGGAAAGAAAGGGGAAAGAAAGCCCAAAGAAAGGGGAAAGAAAGGGGAAAGAAAGCCCAAAGAAAGCCCAAAGAAAGCCCAAAGAAAGTGGAAAGAAAGGGGAAAGAAAGCCCAAAGGAAGCCAAAAGAAAGCCCAAGGAAAGCCCAAAGAAAGGGGAAAGAAAGCCCAAAGAAAGGGGAATGACAGCCCAAAGAAAGGGGAAAGAAAGCCCAAAGAAAGGGGAAAGAAAGCCCAAAAAAAGGGGAAAGAAAGCCCAAAGAAAGGGGAAAGAAAGCCCAAAGAAAGCCCAAAGAAAGCCCAAAGAAAGGGGAAAGAAAGCCCAAAGAAAGCACAAAGAAAGCCCAAGGAAAGCCCAAAGAAAGGGGAAAGAAAGCCAAAAGAAAGGGGAAAGAAAGCCCAAAGAAATCCCAAAGAAAGCTCACAGAAAGGGGGAAAGAAAGCCCAAAGAAAGCCCAAAGAAAGCCCAAAGAAAGCCCAAATAAAGGGGAAAGAAAGGGGGAAAGAAAGCCCAAAGAAAGGGGAAAGAAAGCCCAAAGAAAGGGGAAAGAAAGGGGAAAGAAAGCCAAAAGAAAGGAGAAGAAAGCCCAAAGAAAGCCCAAAGAAAGCCCAAAGAAAGGGGAAAGAAAGCGAAAGAAATCCCAAAGAAAGGGGAAAGAAAGCCCAAAGAAACCCCAAAGAAAGGGGAAAGAAAGCCCAAAGAAAGGGGAAAGAAAGGGGAAAGAAAGCCCAAAGAAAGCCCAAGGAAAGCCCAAAGAAAGGGGAAAGAAAGCCCAAAGAAGGGGAATGACAGCCCAAAGAAAGGGGAAAGAAAGCCCAAAGAAAGGTGAAAGAAAGCCAAAGAAAGCCCAAAGAAAGCCCAAGAAAGGGGAAAGAAAGCCCAAAGAAAGGGGAAAGAAAGCCAAAGAAAGCCCAAAGAAAGCCCAAAGAAATGGAAAGAAAGGGGAAAGAAAGCACAAAGAAAGCCAAAGAAAGCCAAGGAAAGCCAAAAGAAAGGGGAAAGAAAGCCCAAAGAAAGGGGAAGAAAGCCCAAAGAAAGCCCAAAGAAAGTCCAAAGAAAGCCCACAGAAAGGGGAAAGAAAGCCAAAGAAAGGGGAAAGAAAGCCCAAAGAAAGCGCAAAGAAAGCCCAAAGAAAGAGGAAAGAAAGGGAAAGAAAGCCCAAAGAAAGTGGAGAGAAAGCCCAAAGAAAGCCCAAAGAAAGGGGAAAGAAAGCCCAAAGAAAGGGGAAAGAAAGTCCAAAGAAAGGGGAAAGAAAGGGGGAAAGAAAGCCAAAAGAAAGGGGAAAGAAAGGGGAAAGAAAGCCCAAAGAAAGCCCAAAGAAAGGGGGAAAGAAAGCCCAAAGAAACCCCAAAGAAAGGGGAAGAAAGACCAAAGAAACCCCAAAGAAAGGGGAAAGAAAGCACAAAGAAAGCCCAAAGAAAGGGGAAATAAAGCCCAAAGAAAGGGGAAAGAAAGCCCAAAGAAAGGGGGAAGAAAGCCCAAAGAAAGCCCAAGAAAGGGGAAAGAAAGCCCAAAGAAAGCCCAAAGAAAGGGGAAAGAAAGCCCAAAGAAAGGGGAAAGAAAGCCCAAAGAAAGGGAATTAAAGCCCAAAGAAAGGGGAAAGACAGCCCAAAGAAAGCCCAAAGAAAGGGGAAAGAAAGCTCAAAGAAAGCCCAAAGAAAGGGGAAAGAAAGCCAAAGAAAGGGGAAAGAAAGCCCAAAGAAAGGGGAAAGAAAGGGGAAAGAAAGCCCAAAGAAAGCCCAAGGAAAGCCCAAGAAAGCCCAAAGAAAAGGGAAAGAAAGCCCAAAGAAAGGGGAAAGAAAGCCCAAAGAAAGGGGAATGACAGCCCAAAGAAAGGGGAAAGAAAGCCCAAAGAAAGGGGAAAGAAAGCCCAAAGAAAGGGGAAAGAAAGCCCAAAGAAAGCCAAAGAAAGCCCAAAGAAAGTGGAAAGAAGGGGAAAGAA
Organism: Columba livia; assembly: GCF_036013475.1. Taxonomy (NCBI): domain Eukaryota; kingdom Metazoa; phylum Chordata; class Aves; order Columbiformes; family Columbidae; genus Columba; species Columba livia. Next base: position 16,575 of record NW_027043207.1, read on the forward strand.
AACCCAAAGAAAGCCCAAAGAAAGCCCAAGGAAAGCCCAAAGAAAGGGGAAAGAAAGCCAAAGAAAGGAGAAAGAAAGCCCAAAGAAACGCCAAAGAAAGCCCAAACAAAGCCCAAAGAAAGCCCAAAGAAAGCCCACAGAAAGGGGAAAGAAAGCCAAAGAAAGGGGAAAGAAAGCCCAAAGAAAGGGGAAAGAAAGCCCAAAGAAAGCCCAAGAAAGCCCAAAGAAAGCCCAAAGAAAGCCCAAATAAAGCCAAAGAAGGCCCAAAGAAAGCCCAAAGAAAGCCCAAAGAAAGGGGAAAGAAAGCCCAAAGAAAGGGGAATGACAGCCCAAAGAAAGCGCAAAGAAAGCCCAAAGAAAGCCCAAAGAAAGCCAAAAGAAAGGGGAAAGAAAGGGGAAAGAAAGCCCAAGAAAGGGAAAGAAAGGGGAAAGAAAGCCAAAGAAAGCCCAAAGAAAGTGGAAAGAAAGGGGAAAGAAAGCAGAAAAAAAGCCCAAAGAAAGCCCAAGAAAGCCCAAAGAAAGGGGAAAGAAAGCCCAAAGAAAGGGGAATGACAGCCCAAAGAAAGGGGAAAGAAAGCCCAAGAAAGCCCAAAGAAAGCCCAAGGAAAGTGGAAAGAAAGGGAAAGAAAGCCCAAAGGAAGCCCAAAGAAACGGGAAAGAAAGCCCAAAGAAAGGGGAAAGAAAGCCCAAAGAAAGCCCAAAGAAAGCCCAAAGAAAGCCCAAATAAAGCCCAAAGAAAGCCCAAAGAAAGCCCACAGAAATCCCAAGAAAGCCCAAAGAAAGGGGAAAGAAAGCCCAAAGAAAGGGGAATGACAGCCCAAAGAAAGCCCAAAGAAAGCCCAAAGAAAGCCCAAAGAAAGCCCAAAGAAAGGGGAAAGAAAGCCCAAAGAAAGGTGAAAGAAAGCCCAAAGAAAGGGGAATGACAGCCCAAAGAAAGCCCAAAGGAAGGGGAAAGAAAGCCCAAAGAAAGGGGAAAGACAGCCCAAAGAAAGCCCAAAGAAAGGGGAAAGAAAGCCCAAAGAAAGGGGAAAGAAAGCTCAAAGAAAGCCCCAAAGAAAGGGGAAAGAAAGCCCAAAGAAAGGGGAAAGAAAGCCCAGAGAAAGCCCAAAGAGAGCCCAAAGAAAGCCCAAAGAAAAGGGAAAGAAAGCCCAAAGAAAGGGGAAAGAAAGCCCAAAGAAAGGGGAATGACAGCCCAAAGAAAGGGGAAAGAAATCCCAAAGAAAGGGGAAAGAAAGCCCAAAGAAAGGGAAAGAAAGCCCAAAGAAAGGGGAAAGAAAGCCCAAGAAAGCCCAAAGAAAGCCCAAAGAAAGTGGAAAGAAAGGGGAAAGAAAGCCCAAAGGAAGCCCAAAGAAAGGGAAAGAAAGCCCAAAGAAAGGGGGAAAGAAAGCCCAAAGAAAGCCCAAAGAAAGCCCAAAGAAAGCCCAAATAAAGCCCAAAGAAAGCCCAAAGAAAGCCCACAGAAATCCCAAAGAAAGCCCAAAGAAAGGGGAAAGAAAGCCCAAAGAAAGGGGAATGACAGCCCAAAGAAAGCCAAAGAAAGCCCAAAGAAAGCCCAAAGAAAGCCCAAAGAAAGGGGAAAGAAAGCCCAAAGAAAGGTGAAGAAAGCCCAAGAAAGGGGAATGACAGCCCAAAGGAAGAAGCAAAAGCCCAAAGAAAGGGGAAAGAAAGCCCAAAGAAAGGGGAAAGACAGCCCAAAGAAAGCCCAAAGAAAGGGGAAAGAAAGCCCAAAGAAAGGGGAAAGAAAGCTCAAAGAAAGCCCAAAGAAAGGGGAAAGAAAGCCCAAAGAAAGGGGAAAGAAAGCCCAGAGAAAGCCAAAGGAAAGCCCAAAGAAAGCCCAAAGAAAAGGGAAAGAAAGCCAAGAAAGGGGAAAGAAAGCCAAAGAAAGGGAATGACAGCCCAAAGAAAGGGGAAAGAAATCCAAAGAAAGGGGAAAGAAAGCCCAAAGAAAGGGGAAAGAAAGCCAAAGAAAGGGGAAAGAAAGCCCAAAGAAAGCCCAAAGAAAGTGGAAAGAAAGGGGAAAGAAAACCCAAAGAAATCCCAAGGAAAGCCCAAGGAAAGCCCAAGAAAGGGTAAAGAAAACCCCAAAGAAAGGGGAAAGAAAGCCCAAAGAAAGCCCAAAGAAAGCCCAAAGAAAGCCCACAGAAAGGGGAAAGAAAGCCCAAAGAAAGGGGAAAGAAAGCCCAAAGAAAGCCCAAAGAAAGCCCAAAGAAAGCCCAAATAAAGCCCAAAGAAAGCCCAAAGAAAGCCCAAACAAAGCCCAAAGAAAGCCCAAAGAAAGGGGAAAGAAAGCCCAAAGAAAGGGGAATGACAGCCCTGAGAAAGCGCAAAGAAAGCCCAAAGAAAGCCCAAAGAAAGCCCAAAGAAAAGGGAAAGAAGGGGGAAAGAAAGCCCAAAGAAAGGGGAAAGAAAGGGGAAAGAAAGCCCAAAGAAAGCCCAAAGAAAGCCCAAAGAAAGTGGAAAGAAAGGGGAAGAAAGACCAAAGAAAGCCCAAAGAAAGCCCAAGGAAAGCCCCAAAGAAAGGGGAAAGAAAGCCCAAAGAAAGGGGAATGACAGCCAAAGAAAGGGGAAAGAAAGCCCAAAGAAAGGGGAAAGAAAGCCCAAAGAAGGGGAGAGAAAGCCCAAAGAAAGGGGAAAGAAAGCCCAAGAAAGCCCAAAGAAAGCCCCAAAGAAAGTGGAAAGAAAGGGGAAAGAAAGCCCAAAGAAAGCCCAAAGAAAGGGGAAAGAAAGCCCAAAGAAAGGGGAAAGAAAGCCCAAAGAAAGCCCAAATAAAGCCCAATGAAAGCCCAAGAAAGCCCAAAGAAAGCCCAAAGAAAGCCAAAGAAAGGGGAAAGAAAGCCCAAAGAAAGGGAATGACAGCCCAAAGAAAGCCCAAAGAAAGCCCAAAGAAAGCCCAAAGAAAGGGGAAAGAAAGGGGGAAAGAAAGCCCAAAGAAAGGGGAAAGAAAGGGGAAAGAAAGCCCAAAGAAAGCCCAAAGAAAGCCCAAAGAAAGGGGAAAGAAAGGGGAAAGAAAGCCCAAAGGAAGCCCAAAGAAAGCCCAAGGAAAGCCCAAAGAAAGGGGAAAGAAAGCCCAAAGAAAGGGGAATGACAGCCCAAAGAAAGGGGAAAGAAAGCCCAAAGAAAGGGGAAAGAAAGCCCAAAAAAAGGGGAAGAAAGCCCAAAGAAAGGGGAAAGAAAGCCCAAAGAAAGCCAAAGAAAGGGGAAAGAAAGCCCAAAGAAAGCACAAAGAAAGCCCAAGGAAAGCCAAAGAAAGGGGAAAGAAAGCCAAAAGAAAGGGGAAAGAAAGCCCAAAGAAATCCCAAAGAAAGCTCACAGAAAGGGGAAAGAAAGGCCAAAGAAAGGGGAAGGAAAGACCAAAGAAAGCCCAAAGAAAGCCCAAAGAAAGCCCAAAGAAAGGGGAAAGAAAGGGGAAAGAAAGCCCAAAGAAAGGGGAAAGAAAGCAAAAAAGAGAGCCCAAGGAAAGGGGAAAGAAAGGGGAAAGAAAGCCCAAAGAAAGGGGAAAGAAAGCCCAAAGAAAGGGGAAAGAAAGCCCAAAGAAAGGGGAAAGAAAGGGGGAATGAAAGCCAAAAGAAAGGGGAAAGAAAGCCCAAAGAAAGCCCAAGAAAGCCCAAAGAAAGGGGAAAGAAAGCCCAAAGAAACCCCAAAGAAAGGGGAAAGAAGCCCAAAGAAACCCCAAAGAAAGGGGAAAGAAAGACCAAAGAAAGGGGAAAGAAAGGGGAAAGAAAGCCCAAAGAAAGCCCAAGGAAAGCCCAAAGAAAGGGGAAAGAAAGCCCAAAGAAAGGGGAATGACAGCCCAAAGAAAGGGGAAAGAAAGCCCCAAAGAAAGGGGAAAGAAAGCCCAATGAAAGCCCAAAGAAAGCCCAAAGAAAGGGGAAAGAAAGCCCAAAGAAAGGGGAAAGGAAAGCCCAAAGAAAGCCCAAAGAAAGCCCAAAGAAAATGGAAAGAAAGGGGAAAGAAAGCACAAAGAAAGCCCAAAGAAAGCCCAAGGAAAGCCAAAAGAAAGGGGAAAGAAAGCCCAAAGAAAGGGGAAAGAAAGCCCAAAGAAAGCCCAAGAAAGTCCAAATAAAGCCCACAGAAAGGGGAAAGAAAGCCCAAAGAAAGGGGAAAGAAAGCCCAAAGAAAGCCCAAAGAAAGCGCAAAGAAAGCCCAAAGAAAGAGGAAAGAAAGGGGAAAGAAAGCCCAAAGAAAGTGGAGAGAAAGCCCAAAGAAAGCCCAAAGAAAGGGGAAAGAAAGCCCAAAGAAAGCCCAAATAAAGGGTAAAGAAAGGCCAAAGTAAGGGAAAGAAAATTCCAAAGAAAGGGGAAAGAAAGGGGAAAGAAAGCCAAAAGAAAGGGGAAAGAAAGGGGAAAGAAAGCCCAAAGAAAGGGGAAAGAAAGCCCAAAGAAACCCCAAAGAAAGGGGAAAGAAAGACCAAAGAAACCCCAAAGAAAGGGGAAAGAAAGCACAAAGAAAGCCCAAAGAAAGGGGAAATAAAGCCAAAGAAAGGGGGAAAGAAAGCCCAAAGAAAGGCGGAAGAAAGCCCAAAGAAAGCCCAAAGAAAGGGGAAAGAAAGCGCAAAGAAAGCACACAGAAAGGGGAAAGAAAGCCCAAACAAAGGGGAAAGAAAGCCCAAAGAAAGGGGAAAGAAAGCCCAAAGAAAGGGGAAAGACAGCCCAAAGAAAGCCCAAAGAAAGCCCAAAGAAAGCCCAAAGAAAGGGGAAAGAAAGGGGAAAGAAAGCCAAAGAAAGGGGAAAGAAAGGGGAAAGAAAGCCCAAAGAAAGCCCAAAGAAAGCCCAAAGAAAGTGGAAAGAAAGGGGAAAGAAAGCCCAAAGGAAGCCAAAAGAAAGCCCAAGGAAAGCCCAAAGAAAGGGGAAAGAAAGCCCAAAGAAAGGGGAATGACAGCCCAAGAAAGGGGAAAGAAAGCCCAAAGAAAGGGGAAAGAAAGCCCAAAAAAGGGGAAAGAAAGCCCAAAGAAAGGGAAAGAAAGCCCAAAGAAAGCCCAAAGAAAGCCCAAAGAAAGGGAAAGAAAGCCAAAGAAAGCACAAAGAAAGCCCAAGGAAAGCCCAAAGAAAGGGGAAAGAAAGCCAAAAGAAAGGGGAAAGAAAGCCCAAAGAAATCCCAAAGAAAGCTCACAGAAAGGGGAAAGAAAGCCCAAAGAAAGCCCAAAGAAAGCCCAAAGAAAGCCCAAATAAAGGGGAAAGAAAGGGGAAAGAAAGCCCAAAGAAAGGGGAAAGAAAGCCCAAAGAAAGGGGAAAGAAAGGGGAAAGAAAGCCAAAAGAAAGGAGAAAGAAAGCCCAAAGAAAGCCCAAAGAAAGCCAAAGAAAGGGGAAAGAAAGCCGAAAGAAATCCCAAAGAAAGGGGAAAGAAAGCCCAAAGAAACCCCAAAGAAAGGGGAAAGAAAGCCCAAAGAAAGGGGAAAGAAAGGGGGAAAGAAAGCCCAAAGAAAGCCCAAGGAAAGCCCAAAGAAAGGGGAAAGAAAGCCCAAAGAAAGGGGAATGACAGCCCAAAGAAAGGGGAAAGAAAGCCCAAAGAAAGGTGAAAGAAAGCCCAAAGAAAGCCCAAAGAAAGCCCAAGAAAGGGAAAGAAAGCCCAAAGAAAGGGAAAGAAAGCCCAAAGAAAGCCCAAAGAAAGCCAAAGAAAATGGAAAGAAAGGGGAAAGAAAGCACAAAGAAAGCCCAAAGAAAGCCCAAGGAAAGCCAAAAGAAAGGGGAAAGAAAGCCCAAAGAAAGGGGAAAGAAAGCCCAAAGAAAGCCCAAAGAAAGTCCAAAGAAAGCCCACAGAAAGGGGAAAGAAAGCCCAAAGAAAGGGGAAAGAAAGCCCAAAGAAAGCGCAAAGAAAGCCCAAAGAAAGAGGAAAGAAAGGGGGAAAGAAAGCCCAAAGAAAGTGGAGAGAAAGCCCAAAGAAAGCCCAAAGAAAGGGGAAAGAAAGCCCAAAGAAAGGGGAAAGAAAGTCCAAAGAAAGGGGAAAGAAAGGGGAAAGAAAGCCAAAAGAAAGGGGAAAGAAAGGGGAAAGAAAGCCCAAGAAAGCCCAAAGAAAGGGGAAAGAAAGCCCAAAGAAACCCCAAAGAAAGGGGAAAGAAAGACCAAAGAAACCCCAAAGAAAGGGGAAAGAAAGCACAAAGAAAGCCCAAAGAAAGGGGAAATAAAGCCCAAAGAAAGGGGAAAGAAAGCCCAAAGAAAGGGGGAAGAAAGCCCAAAGAAAGCCCAAAGAAAGGGGAAAGAAAGCCCAAAGAAAGCCCAAAGAAAGGGGAAAGAAAGCCCAAAGAAAGGGGAAAGAAAGCCCAAAGAAAGGGGAATTAAAGCCCAAAGAAAGGGGAAAGACAGCCCAAAGAAAGCCCAAAGAAAGGGGAAAGAAAGCTCAAAGAAAGCCCAAAGAAAGGGGAAAGAAAGCCCAAAGAAAGGGGAAAGAAAGCCCAAAGAAAGGGGAAAGAAGGGGGAAAGAAAGCCCAAAGAAAGCCCAAGGAAAGCCCAAAGAAAGCCCAAAGAAAAGGGAAAGAAAGCCCAAAGAAAGGGGAAAGAAAGCCCAAAGAAAGGGGAATGACAGCCCAAAGAAAGGGGAAAGAAAGCCCAAAGAAAGGGGAAAGAAAGCCCAAAGAAAGGGGAAAGAAAGCCCAAAGAAAGCCCAAAGAAAGCCCAAAGAAAGTGGAAAGAAGGGGAAAGAAAACCCAAAGAAAGCCCAAAGAAAGCCCAAGGAAAGCCCAAAGAAAGGGGAAAGAAAGCCCAAAGAAAGGAGAAAGAAAGCCCAAAGAAAGCCCAAAGAAAGCCCAAACAAAGCCCAAAGAAAGCCCAAAGAAAGCCCACAGAAAGGGGAAAGAAAGCCCAAAGAAAGGGGAAAGAAAGCCAAAGAAAGGGGAAAGAAAGCCCAAAGAAAGCCCAAAGAAAGCCCAAAGAAAGCCCAAGAAAGCCCAAATAAAGCCCAAAGAAGGCCCAAAGAAAGCCCAAAGAAAGCCCAAAGAAAGGGGAAAGAAAGCCCCAAAGAAAGGGGAATGACAGCCCAAAGAAAGCGCAAAGAAAGCCCAAAGAAAGCCCAAAGAAAGCCAAAAGAAAGGGGAAAGAAAGGGGAAAGAAAGCCCAAAGAAAGGGGGAAAGAAAGGGAAAGAAAGCCCAAAGAAAGCCCAAGAAAGTGGAAAGAAAGGGGGAAAGAAAGCAGAAAAAAAGCCCAAAGAAAGCCCAAGGAAAGCCCAAAGAAAGGGGAAAGAAAGCCCAAAGAAAGGGGAATGACAGCCCAAAGAAAGGGGAAAGAAAGCCCAAGAAAGCCCAAAGAAAGCCCAAGGAAAGTGGAAAGAAAGGGGAAAGAAAGCCCAAAGGAAGCCAAAGAAACGGGAAAGAAAGCCCAAAGAAAGGGGAAAGAAAGCCCAAAGAAAGCCCAAAGAAAGCCCAAAGAAAGCCCAAATAAAGCCCAAAGAAAGCCCAAAGAAAGCCCACAGAAATCCCAAAGAAAGCCCAAAGAAAGGGGAAAGAAAGCCCAAAGAAAGGGGAATGACAGCCCAAGAAAGCCCAAAGAAAGCCCCAAAGAAAGCCCAAAGAAAGCCAAAGAAAGGGGAAAGAAAGCCCAAAGAAAGGTGAAAGAAAGCCAAAGAAAGGGGAATGACAGCCCAAAGAAAGCCCAAAGGAAGGGGAAAGAAAGCCCAAAGAAAGGGGAAAGACAGCCCAAAGAAAGCCCAAAGAAAGGGAAAGAAAGCCCAAAGAAAGGGGAAAGAAAGCTCAAAGAAAGCCAAAGAAAGGGGAAAGAAAGCCCAAAGAAAGGGAAAGAAAGCCCAGAGAAAGCCCAAAGAGAGCCCAAAGAAAGCCCAAAGAAAAGGGAAAGAAAGCCCAAAGAAAGGGGAAAGAAAGCCCAAAGAAAGGGGAATGACAGCCCAAAGAAAGGGGAAAGAAATCCCAAAGAAAGGGGAAAGAAAGCCCAAAGAAAGGGGAAAGAAAGCCCAAAGAAAGGGGAAAGAAAGCCCAAGAAAGCCCAAAGAAAGCCCAAAGAAAGTGGAAAGAAAGGGGAAAGAAAGCCCAAAGGAAGCCCAAAGAAAGGGGAAAGAAAGCCCAAAGAAAGGGGAAAGAAAGCCCAAAGAAAGCCCAAAGAAAGCCCAAAGAAAGCCCAAATAAAGCCCAAAGAAAGCCCAAAGAAAGCCCACAGAAATCCCAAAGAAAGCCCAAAGAAAGGGGAAAGAAAGCCCAAAGAAAGGGGAATGACAGCCCAAAGAAAGCCCAAAGAAAGCCCAAAGAAAGCCCAAAGAAAGCCCAAAGAAAGGGGAAAGAAAGCCCAAAGAAAGGTGAAAGAAAGCCCAAAGAAAGGGGAATGACAGCCCAAAGAAAGCCCAAAGAAAGGGGAAAGAAAGCCCAAAGAAAGGGGAAAGACAGCCCAAAGAAAGCCCAAAGAAAGGGGAAAGAAAGCCCAAAGAAAGGGGAAAGAAAGCTCAAAGAAAGCCCAAAGAAAGGGGAAAGAAAGCCCAAAGAAAGGGGAAAGAAAGCCCAGAGAAAGCCCAAAGAAAGCCCAAAGAAAGCCCAAAGAAAAGGGAAAGAAAGCCCAAAGAAAGGGGAAAGAAAGCCCAAAGAAAGGGGAATGACAGCCCAAAGAAAGGGGAAAGAAATCCCAAAGAAAGGGGAAAGAAAGCCCAAAGAAAGGGGAAAGAAAGCCAAAGAAAGGGGAAAGAAAGCCCAAAGAAAGCCCAAAGAAAGTGGAAAGAAAGGGGAAAGAAAACCCAAAGAAATCCCAAGGAAAGCCCAAGGAAAGCCCAAAGAAAGGGTAAAGAAACCCCAAGAAGGGGAAAGAAAGCCCAAAGAAAGCCCAAAGAAAGCCCAAAGAAAGCCCACAGAAAGGGGAAAGAAAGCCCAAAGAAAGGGGAAAGAAAGCCCAAAGAAAGCCAAAGAAAGCCCAAAGAAAGCCCAAATGAAGCCCAAAGAAAGCCCAAAGAAAGCCCAAACAAAGCCCAAAGAAAGCCCAAAGAAAGGGGAAAGAAAGGCCAAAGAAAGGGGAATGGACAGCCCTGAGAAAGCGCAAAGAAAGCCCAAAGAAAGCCCAAAGAAAGCCCAAAGAAAAGGGAAAGAAGGGGGAAAGAAAGCCCAAAGAAAGGGGAAAGAAAGGGGAAAGAAAGCCCAAAGAAAGCCCAAAGAAAGCCCAAAGAAAGTGGAAAGAAAGGGGAAAGAAAGACCAAAGAAAGCCCAAAGAAAGCCCAAGGAAAGCCCAAAGAAAGGGGAAAGAAAGCCCAAAGAAAGGGGAATGACAGCCCAAAGAAAGGGGAAAGAAAGCCCAAAGAAAGGGGAAAGAAAGCCCAAAGAAGGGGGAGAGAAAGCCCAAAGAAAGGGGAAAGAAAGCCCAAGAAAGCCCAAAGAAAGCCCAAAGAAAGTGGAAAGAAAGGGGAAAGAAAGCCCAAAGAAAGCCCAAAGAAAGGGGAAAGAAAGCCCAAAGAAAGGGGAAAGAAAGCCAAAGAAAGCCCAAATAAAGCCCAATGAAAGCCCAAAGAAAGCCCAAAGAAAGCCCAAAGAAAGCCCAAAGAAAGGGGAAAGAAAGCCCAAAGAAAGGGGAATGACAGCCAAAGAAAGCCCAAAGAAAGCCCAAAGAAAGCCCAAAGAAAGGGGAAAGAAAGGGGAAAGAAAGCCCAAAGAAAGGGGAAAGAAAGGGGAAAGAAAGCCCAAAGAAAGCCCAAAGAAAGCCCAAACAAAGGGGAAAGAAAGGGGAAAGAAAGCCCAAAGGAAGCCCAAAGAAAGCCCAAGGAAAGCCCAAAGAAAGGGGAAAGAAAGCCCAAAGAAAGGGGAATGACAGCCCAAAGAAAGGGGAAAGAAAGCCCAAAGAAAGGGGAAAGAAAGCCCAAAAAAAGGGGAAAGAAAGCCCAAAGAAAGGGGAAAGAAAGCCCAAAGAAAGCCCAAAGAAAGGGGAAAGAAAGCCCAAAGAAAGCACAAAGAAAGCCCAAGGAAAGCCCAAAGAAAGGGGAAAGAAAGCCAAAAGAAGGGGAAAGAAAGCCCAAGAAATCCAAGAAAGCTCACAGAAAGGGGAAAGAAAGGCCAAAGAAAGGGGAAGGAAAGACCAAAGAAAGCCCAAAGAAAGCCCAAAGAAAGCCCAAAGAAAGGGGAAAGAAAGGGGAAAGAAAGCCCAAAGAAAGGGGAAAGAAAGCAAAAAAGAGAGCCCAAGGAAAGGGGAAAGAAAGGGGAAAGAAAGCCCAAAGAAAGGGGAAAGAAAGCCAAAGAAAGGGGAAAGAAAGCCCAAAGAAAGGGGAAAGAAAGGGGAATGAAAGCCAAAAGAAAGGGGAAAGAAAGCCCAAAGAAAGCCCAAAGAAAGCCCAAAGAAAGGGGAAAGAAAGCCCAAAGAAACCCCAAAGAAAGGGGAAAGAAAGCCCAAAGAAACCCCAAAGAAAGGGGAAAGAAAGACCAAAGAAAGGGGAAAGAAAGGGGAAAGAAAGCCCAAAGAAAGCCAAGGAAAGCCCAAAGAAAGGGGAAAGAAAGCCCAAAGAAAGGGGAATGACAGCCCAAAGAAAGGGGAAAGAAAGCCCAAAGAAAGGGGAAAGAAAGCCCAATGAAAGCCCAAAGAAAGCCAAAGAAAGGGGAAAGAAAGCCCAAAGAAAGGGGAAAGAAAGCCCAAAGAAAGCCAAAGAAAGCCCAAAGAAAATGGAAAGAAAGGGGAAAGAAAGCACAAAGAAAGCCAAAGAAAGCCCAAGGAAAGCCAAAAGAAAGGGGAAAGAAAGCCCAAGAAAGGGGAAAGAAAGCCCAAAGAAAGCCCAAAGAAAGTCCAAAGAAAGCCCACAGAAAGGGGAAAGAAAGCCCAAAGAAAGGGGAAAGAAAGCCCAAAGAAAGCCCAAAGAAAGCGCAAAGAAAGCCAAAGAAAGAGGAAAGAAAGGGGAAAGAAAGCCCAAAGAAAGTGGAGAGAAAGCCCAAAGAAAGCCCAAAGAAAGGGGAAAGAAAGCCCAAAGAAAGCCCAAATAAAGGGTAAAGAAAGGCCAAAGTAAGGGGAAAGAAAATTCCAAAGAAAGGGGAAAGAAAGGGGAAAGAAAGCCAAAAGAAAGGGGAAAGAAAGGGGAAAGAAAGCCCAAAGAAAGGGGAAAGAAAGCCCAAAGAAACCCCAAAGAAAGGGGAAAGAAAGACCAAAGAAACCCCAAAGAAAGGGGGAAAGAAAGCACAAAGAAAGCCCAAAGAAAGGGGAAATAAAGCCCAAAGAAAGGGGAAAGAAAGCCCAAAGAAAGGCGGAAGAAAGCCCAAAGAAAGCCCAAAGAAAGGGGAAAGAAAGCGCAAAGAAAGCACACAGAAAGGGGAAAGAAAGCCCAAACAAAGGGGAAAGAAAGCCCAAAGAAAGGGGAAAGAAAGCCCAAAGAAAGGGGAAAGACAGCCCAAAGAAAGCCCAAAGAAAGGGGAAAGAAAGCCCAAAGAAAGGGGAAAGAAAGCCCAAAGAAAGGGGAAAGAAAGCCCAAAGAAAGGGGAAAGAAAGGGGAAAGAAAGCCCAAAGAAAGCCCAAGGAAAGCCCAAAGAAAGCCCAAAGAAAAGGGAAAGAAAGCCCAAAGAAAGGGGAAAGAAAGCCCAAAGAAAGGGGAATGACAGCCCAAAGAAAGGGGAAAGAAAGCCCAAAGAAAGGGGAAAGAAAGCCCAAAGAAAGAGGAAAGAAAGCCCAAAGAAAGCCCAAAGAAAGCCCAAAGAAAGTGGAAAGAAGGGGAAAGAAAACCCAAAGAAAGCCCAAAGAAAGCCCAAGGAAAGCCCAAAGAAAGGGGAAAGAAAGCCCAAAGAAAGGGGAAAGAAAGCCCAAAGAAAGCCCAAAGAAAGCCCAAAGAAAGCCCACAGAAAGCCCACAGAAAGGGGAAAGAAAGCCCAAAGAAAGGGAAAGAAAGCCCAAAGAAAGCCCAAAGAAAGCCCAAAGAAAGCCCAAAGAAAGCCCAAAAAAAGCCCAAAGAAAGCCCAAAGAAAGCCCAAAGAAAGGGGAAAGAAAGCCCAAAGAAAGGGGAATGACAGCCCAAAGAAAGCGCAAAGAAAGCCCAAAGAAAGCCCAAAGAAAGCCAAAAGAAAGGGGAAAGAAAGGGGAAAGAAAGCCCAAAGAAAGGGGAAAGAAAGGGGAAAGAAAGCCCAAAGAAAGCCCAAAGAAAGTGGAAGAAAGGGGAAAGAAAGCCCAAAGAAAGCCCAAAGAAAGCCCAAGGAAAGCCCAAAGAAAGGGGAATGAAAGCCCAAAGAAAGGGGAATGACAGCCAAAGAAAGGGGAAAGAAAGCCCAAAGAAAGGGGAAAGAAAGCCCAATGAAAGCCCAAAGAAAGCCCAAAGAAAGGGGAAAGAAAGCCCAATGAAAGCCCAAAGAAAGCCCAAAGAAAGGGGAAAGAAAGCCCAAAGAAAGGGGAAAGAAAGCCCAAAGAAAGCCCAAAGAAAGCCCAAAGAAAATGGAAAGAAAGGGGAAAGAAAGCACAAAGAAAGCCCAAAGAAAGCCCAAGGAAAGCCAAAAGAAAGGGGAAAGAAAGCCCAAAGAAAGGGGAAAGAAAGCCCAAAGAAAGCCCAAAGAAAGTCCAAAGAAAGCCCACAGAAAGGGGAAAGAAAGCCCAAAGAAAGGGGAAAGAAAGCCCAAAGAAAGCCCAAAGAAAGCGCAAAGAAAGCCCAAAGAAAGAGGAAAGAAAGGGGAAAGAAAGCCCAAAGAAAGTGGAGAGAAAGCCCAAAGAAAGCCCAAAGAAAGGGGAAAGAAAGCCCAAAGAAAGCCCAAATAAAGGGTAAAGAAAGGCCAAAGTAAGGGAAAGAAAATTCCAAAGAAAGGGGAAAGAAAGGGGAAAGAAAGCCAAAAGAAAGGGGAAAGAAAGGGGAAAGAAAGCCCAAAGAAAGGGGAAAGAAAGCCCAAAGAAACCCCAAAGAAAGGGGAAAGAAAGACCAAAGAACCCCAAAGAAAGGGGAAAGAAAGCACAAAGAAAGCCCAAAGAAAGGGGAAATAAAGCCCAAAGAAAGGGGAAAGAAAGCCCAAAGAAAGGCGGAAGAAAGCCCAAAGAAAGCCCAAAGAAAGGGGAAAGAAAGCGCAAAGAAAGCACACAGAAAGGGGAAAGAAAGCCCAAAGAAAGGGGAAAGAAAGCCCAAAGAAAGGGGAAAGAAAGCCCAAAGAAAGGGGAAAGACAGCCCAAAGAAAGCCCAAAGAAAGGGGAAAGAAAGCCCAAAGAAAGGGGAAAGAAAGCCCAAAGAAAGGGGAAAAAAAGCCCAAAGAAAGGGGAAAGAAAGGGGAAAGAAAGCCCAAAGAAAGCCCAAGGAAAGCCCAAAGAAAGCCCAAAGAAAAGGGAAAGAAAGCCCAAAGAAAGGGGGAAAGAAAGCCCAAAGAAAGGGGAATGACAGCCCAAAGAAAGGGGAAAGAAAGCCAAAGAAAGGGGGAAAGAAAGCCCAAAGAAAGAGGAAAGAAAGCCCAAAGAAAGCCCAAAGAAAGCCCAAAGAAAGTGGAAAGAAGGGGAAAGAAAACCCAAAGAAAGCCCAAAGAAAGCCCAAGGAAAGCCCAAAGAAAGGGGAAAGAAAGCCCAAAGAAAGGGGAAAGAAAGCCCAAAGAAAGCCCAAAGAAAGCCCAAAGAAAGCCCACAGAAAGCCCACAGAAAGGGGAAAGAAAGCCCAAAGAAAGGGGAAAGAAAGCCCAAAGAAAGCCCAAAGAAAGCCCAAAGAAAGCCCAAAGAAAGCCCAAAAAAAGCCCAAAGAAAGCCCAAAGAAAGCCCAAAGAAAGGGGAAAGAAAGCCCAAAGAAAGGGGAATGACAGCCCAAAGAAAGCGCAAAGAAAGCCCAAAGAAAGCCCAAAGAAAGCCAAAAGAAAGGGGAAAGAAAGGGGAAAGAAAGCCCAAAGAAAGGGGAAAGAAAGGGGAAAGAAAGCCCAAAGAAAGCCCAAAGAAAGTGGAAAGAAAGGGGAAAGAAAGCCCAAAGAAAGCCCAAAGAAAGCCCAAGGAAAGCCCAAAGAAAGGGGAATGAAAGCCCAAAGAAAGGGGAATGACAGCCCAAAGAAAGGGGAAAGAAAGCCCAAGAAAGCCCAAAGAAAGCCCAAAGAAAGTGGAAAGAAAGCCCAAAGAAAGCCCAAAGAAAGCCCAAAGAAAGGGGAAAGAAAGCCCAAAGAAAGGGGAAAGAAAGCCCAAAGAAAGCCCAAAGAAAGCCCAAAGAAAGCCCAAATAAAGCCCAAAGAAAGCCCACAGAAAGCCCAAAGAAAGCCCAAAGAAAGGGGAAAGAAAGCCCAAAGAAAGGGGAATGACAGCCCAAAGAAAGCCCAAAGAAAGCCCAAAGAAAGCCCAAAGAAAGCCCAAAGAAAGGGGAAAGAAAGCCCAAGAAAGTGGAAAGAAAGCCCAAAGAAAGGGGAATGACAGCCCAAAGAAAGGGGAAAGAAAGCCCAAAGAAAGCCCAAAGAAAGCCCAAAGAAAGGGGAAGGAAAGCCCAAAGAAAGGGGAAAGAAAGCCTAAATAAATGGGAAAGAAAGCCCAAATAAAGGGGAATGACAGCCCAAAGAAAGGGGAAAGAAAGCCCAAAGAAAGGGGAAAGAAAGCCCAAAGAAAGGGGAAAGAAAACCCAAAGAAAGGGGAAAGAAAGCCCAAAGAAAGCCCAAAGAAAGCCCAAAGAAAGTGGAAAGAAAGGGGAAAGAAAGCCCAAAGAAAGCCCAAGGAAAGCCCAAAGAAAGGGGAAAGAAAGCCCAAAGAAAGGGGAATGACAGCCCAAAGAAAGGGGAAAGAAAGCCCAAAGAAAGGGGAAAGAAAGCCCAAAAAAATGGGAAAGAAAGCCCAAAGAAAGGGGAAAGAAAGCCCAAAGAAAGGGGAAAGAAAGCCCAAAGAATGCCCAAAGAAAGCCCAAAGAAATTGGAAAGAAAGGGGAAAGAAAGCCCAAAGAAAGCCCAAGGAAAGCCCAAAGAAAGGGGAAAGAAAGCCCAAAGAAAGGGGAAAGAAAGCCCAAAGAAAGGGGAAAGAAAGCCCAAAGGAAGGGGAAAGAAAGCCCAAAGAAAGGGGAAAGAAAGCCCAAAGAAAGCCCAAAGAAAGCCCAAAGAAAATGGAAAGAAAGGGGAAAGAAAGCCCAAAGGAAGCCCAAAGAAAGCCCAAGGAAAGCCAAAAGAAAGGGGAAAGAAAGCCCAAAGAAAGGGGAAAGAAAGCCCAAAGAAAGCCCAAAGAAAGGGTAAAGAAAGCCCAAAGTAAGGGGAAAGAAAGCCCAAAGAAAGGGGAAAGAAAGCCCAAAGAAAGCCCAAAGAAAGCCCAAAGAAAGCCCAAAGAAAGCCCAAAGAAAGGGGAAAGAAAGGGGAAAGAAAGCCCAAAGAAATTGGAGAGAAAGCCCAAAGAAAGCCCAAAGAAAGGGGAAAGAAAGCCCAAAGAAAGCCCAAAGAAACGGGAAAGAAAGGGGAAAGAAAGCCCAAAGAAAGGGGAAAGACAGCCCAAAGAAAGCCCAAAGAAAGGGTAAAGAAAGCCCAAAGAAAGGGTAAAGAAAGCCCAAAGAAAGGGGAAAGAAAGCCCAAAGAAAGGGGAAAGAAAGCCAAAAGAAAGGGGAAAGAAAGGGGAAAGAAAGCCCAAAGAATCCCCAAAGAAAGGGGAAAGAAAGCCCAAAGAAACCCCAAAGAAAGGGGAAAGAAAGCCCAAAGAAAGCCCAAAGAAAGGGGAAATAAAGCCCAATGAAAGGGGAAAGAAAGCCCAAAGAAAGGACGAGGAAAGCCCAAAGAAATCCCAAAGAAAGGGGAAATAAAGCGCAAAGAAAGCCCACAGAAAGGAGAAAGAAAGCCCAAAGAAAGGGGAAAGAAAGCCTAAAGAATTGGGAAAGAAAGCCCAAAGAAAGGGGAAAGACAGCCCAAAGAAAGCCCAAAGAAAGGGGAAAGAAAGCTCAAAGAAAGCCCAAAGAAAGGGGAAAGAAAGCCCAAAGAAAGGGGAAAGAAAGCCAAAGAAAGGGGAAAGAAAGCCCAAAGAAAGGGGAAAGAAAGCCCAAAGAAAGGGGAAAGAAAGCCCAGAGAAAGCCCAAAGAAAGCCCAAAGAAAGCCCAAAGAAAAGGGAAAGAAAGCCCAAAGAAAGGGGAAAGAAATCCAAAGAAAGGGGAATGACAGCCCAAAGAAAGGGGAAAGAAAGCCAAAGAAAGGGGAAAGAAAGCCCAAAGAAAGGGGAAAGAAAGCCAAAGAAAGCCCAAAGAAAGCCCAAAGAAAGTGGAAAGAAAGGGGAAAGAAAACTCAAAGAAAGCCCAAGGAAAGCCCAAGGAAAGCCCAAAGAAAGGGGAAAGAAACCCCAAAGAAGGGGAAAGAAAGCCCAAAGAAATCCCAAAGAAAGCTCACAGAAAGGGGGAAAGAAAGCCCAAAGAAAGGGGAAAGAAAGCCCAAAGAAAGCCCAAAGAAAGCCCAAAGAAAGCCCAAATAAAGCACAAAGAAAGCCCAAAGAAAGCCCAAAGAAAGCCCAAACAAAGCCCAAAGAAATCTCAA
>NW_027043208.1:0-32507 GCF_036013475.1 Columba livia
TCTTTCTTCTTTCTTTCTTATTTCTTACTTCTTTTTTCTTCTTTCTTTCTTTCTTTCTTTCTTTCTTTCTTTCTTTCTTTCTTTCTTTCTTTCTTTCTTTCTTTCTTTCTTCTTTCTTTCTTTCTTTCTTTCTTTCTTTCTTTCTTTCTTCTTTCTTTCTTTCTTCTTTCTACTTTCTTACTTCTTCCCTTCTTCTTTCTTTCTTCTTTCTTACTTCTTTCTTTTTCTTTCTTTCTTCTTTCTTACATCTTCCTTTCTTCTTTCTTTCTTCTTTCTTACTTCTTTCTTACTTCCTTCTTTCTTCCTTCTTCTTTCTTTCTTCTTCTTTCTTTCTTCTTTCTTTCTTTCTTTCTTCTTTCTTTCTTCTTCTATCTTTCTTCTTTCTTACTTCTTTCTTTCTCTTTCTTGCTTACTTCTTTCTTTCTTACTTCTTTCTTTCTTCTTTCGTTGTTCTTTCTTTCTTCTTTCTTTCTTGCTTCTTTCTTCCTTTCTTCTTTCTTCCTTTCTTCTTTCTTTCTTTCTTCTTTCTTTCTTTCTTTCTTCTATCTTTCTTCTTTCTTTCTTCTTTCTTTCTTCTTTTTTACTTCTTCCTTTCTTCTTTCTTTCTTCTTTCTTACTTCTTTCTTTCTTATTTCTTTCTTCTTTCTTCTTTCTTTCTTTCTTCTTTCTTTCTTCTTTCTTACTTCTTCCTTTCTTCTTTCTTTCTTCTTTCTTACTTCTTTCTTTCTTCTTTCTTTCTTTCTTTCTTCTTTCTTGCTTTATCTATCTTTTTCTTTCTACTTCTTTCTTTCTTCTTTCTTTCTTCTTTCTTCTTTCTTTCTTTCTTTCTTCTATCTTTCCTCTTTCTTACTTCTTTCTTTCTTCTTTCTTTCTTCTTTCTTACTTCTTCCTTTCTTCTGTTCTTTCTTATTTCTTACTTCTTTTTCTTCTTTCTTTCTTTCTTCTTTCTTTCTTTCTTTCTTTCTTTCTTTCTTTCTTTCTTTCTTTCTTTCTTCTTTCTTCTTTCTTTCTTTCTTTCTTTCTTTCTTCTTTCTCCTTTCTTACTTCTTCCCTTCTTCTTTCTTTCTTCTTTCTTACTTCTTTCTTTTTCTTTTCTTTCTTCTTTCTTACATCTTCCTTTCTTCTTTCTTTCTTCTTTCTTACTTCTTTCTTACTTCTTCTTTCTTCTTTCTTCTTTCTTTCTTTCTTCTTTCTTTCTTCTTTCTTTCTTTCTTTCTTCTTTCTTTCTTTCTTCTATCTTTCTTCTTTCTTACTTCTTTCTTTCTTCTTTCTTGCTTACTTCTTTCTTTCTTACTTCTTTCTTTATTCTTTCGTTGTTCTTTCTTTCTTCTTTCTTTCTTGCTTCTTTCTTCTTTCTTTCTTCTTACTTTCTTCTTTCTTCTTTCTTTCTTTCTTCTTTCTTTCTTTCTTCTTTCTTTCTTCTTCTTTCTTTCTTCTTTCTTTCTTCTTTCTTTCTTTCTTCTTTCTTTCTTCTTTGTTTCTTCTATCTTTCATTCTTCTTTCTTTCTTCTTCTTTCTTCTTTCTACTTCTTCCTTTCTTCCTTCTTTCTTCTTTCTTATTTCTGTCTTTCTTCTTTCTTTCTTCTTTCTACTTCTTCCTTTCTTCTTTCTTTCTTCTTCTTACTTTTTTCTTACTTCCTTCTTTCTTCTTTCTTCTTTCTTTCTTTCTTCTTTCTTTCTTTCTTCTATCTTTCTTCTTTCTTACTTCTTCCTTTCTTCTTTCTTTCTTCTTTCTTCTTTCTTTCTTCTTTCTTCTTTCTTTCTTTCTTCTATCTTTCTCTTTCTTCTTTCTTCTTTCTTTCTTTCTTCTTTCTTTCTTCTTTCTTACTTCTTCCTTTCATCCTTCTTTCTTCTTTCTTCTTTCTTTCTTTCTTCTTTCTTTCTTCTTTCTTTCTTCTTTCTTCTTTCTTTCTTTCTTATGTCTTTCTTCTTTCTTACTTCTTTCTTTCTTCTTTCTTTCTTCTTTCTTACTTCTTCCTTTCTTCTTCGTTCTTCTTTCTTACTTCTTTCTTTCTTCTTTCTTTCTTCTTTCTTACTTCTTCCTTTCTTCTTTCTTTCTTCTTTCTTCTATCTTCTTCTTTCTTACTTCTTCCTTTCTTCTTTCTTTCTTCTTTCTTACTTCTTTCTTTCTTCTTTCTTTCTTCTTTCTTCTTTCTTTCTTTCTTCTTTCTTTCTTCTTTCTTACTTCTTCCTTTCTTCTTTCTTTCTTCTTTCTTACTTCTTTCTTTCTTCTTTTATTCTTTCCTTCTTCTTTCTTTCTTCTATCTTTCTTCTTTCTTACTTCTTTCTTTCTCTTTCTTGCTTACTTCTTTCTTTCTTACTTCTTTCTTTCTTCTTTCTTTGTTCTTTCTTCTTTCTTTCTTTCTTCTTTCTTTCTTCTTTTTTACTTATTCCTTTTTTCTTTCTTCCTCTTTCTTACTTCTTTGTTTCTTTCTTTCTTTCTTCTTTCTTCTTTCTTTCTTTCTTCTTTCTTTCTTCTTTCTTACTTCTTTCTTACTTCCTTCTTTCTTTCTTCTTTCTTTTCATCTTCTTTCTTTCTTCTTTCTTTCTTCTTTCATTCTTCTTTCTTCTTCTTCTTTCTTCTTCTTACTTCTTTCTTTCTTTCTTCTTTCTTCTTCTTACTCTTCTCTTCTATCTTTCTTCTTTCTTACTTCTTCCTTTCTTCTTTCTTTCTTCTTTCTTCTATCTTTCTTCTTTCTTACTTCTTCCTTTCTTCTTTCTTTCTTCTTTCTTACTTCTTTCTTTCTTCTTTCTTTCTTCTTTCTTCTTTCTTTCTTTCTTCTTTCTTTCTTCTTTCTTACTTCTTTCTTTCTTCTTTTATTCTTTCCTTCTTCTTTCTTTCTTTCTTCTATCTTTCTTCTTTCTTACTTTTTTCTTTCTTTCTTGCTTACTTCTTTCTTTCTTACTTCTTTCTTTCTTCTTTCTTTGTTGTTTCTCTTTCTTTCTTTCTTCTTTCTTTCTTCTTCCTTACTTCTTCCTTTCTTCTTTCTTTCTTCTTTCTTACTTCTTTCTTACTTCCTTCTTTCTTTCTTCTTTCTTTCTTTCTTTCTTCTTTCTTTCTTTCTTTCTTCTTTATTTCTTTCTGCTATCTTTCTTCTTTCTTACTTCTTCCTTTCTTCCTCCTTTCTTCTTTCTTCTTTCATTCTTTCTTCTTTCTTTCTTCTTTCTTCTTTCTTTCTTTCTTCTTTCTTTCTTGTTTCTTACTTCTTTTTTCCTTTCTTCCTTCTTTCTTCTTTCTTCTTTCTTTCTTTCTTCTTTCTTTCTTCTTTCTTCTTTCTTTCTTTCTTCTATCTTTCTTCTTTCTTCTTCTTACTTTCTTCTTCTTTCTTCTTTCTTACTTCTTCCTTTCTTCTTCCTTGTTCATTCTTACTTCTTTCTTTCTTCTTTCTTTCTTTCTTTCTTCTTATTTCTTTCTGCTATCTTTCTTCTTTCTTACTTCTTCCTTTCTTCTTTCTTCTTTCTTTCTTCTTTCTTTCTTCTTTCTTTCTTCTTTCTTCTATCTTTCTTTCTCTTTCTTTCTTCTGTCTTACATCTTTCTTTCTTCTTTCTTTTTTTCTTTCTCCTTTCTTTCTTCTTTCTGTCTTCCTTCTTTCTTCTTTATTTCTTCTTTCTTTCTTCTTTCTTTCTTCTTTCTTCTTCGTTCTTTCTTCTTTCTTTTATTCTTCTTTCTTACTTCTTTCTTTCTTCTTCCTTTCTTACTTCTTTGTTACTTCTTTCTTACTTCTTTCTTTCTTCTTTCTTTCTTTCTTCTTTATTTCTTTCTGCTATCTTTCTTCTTTCTTACTTCTTCCTTTCTTCTTTCTTCTTTCTTCCTTCTTTCTTTCTTCGATATTTCTTCTTTCTTACTTCTTCCTTTCTTCTTTCTTTCTTCTTTCTTACTTCTTTTTTTTTCTTTCATTCTTCTTTCTTTCTTTCTTTCTTCATTCTTTCTTTCTTCTTTCTATCTTGCTTCTTTCTTCCTTTCTTCTTTCTTTCTTTCTTCTTTCTTTCTTTCTTTCTTCTTTCTTTCTTCTTTCTTTCTTCTTTCTTTCTTCTTTCTTTCTTACTCTTTCTTACTTCTTTCTTTATTCTTTCTTTCTTCTTTCTTTTTCTTCTATCTTTCTTTCTTTCTTCTATCTTTCTTCTTTCTTTCTGTTTTTCTTATTTGTTTCTTCTTTCTTTCTTCTTTCTTTCTTCTATCTTTCTTTCTTCTTACTTTCTTCTTTCCTTCTTCTTTCTTCTTTCTTTCTTTCTTCTTTCTCTCTTCTTCTTTCTTCTTTCTTTCTTTTTTCTTCTTTCTTTCTTCCTTCTTTCTTTTCTTTCTTCTTTCGTTCTTTCTTCTTTCTTTCTTCTATCTTTCTTTCTTCTTTCTTTCTTCTTTCTTTCTTCTTTTTCTTTCTTTCTTCTTCTTTCTTACTCTTTTCTTACTTCTTTCTTTCTTCTTTCTATCCCCTTTCTTCCTCCTTTCTTTCTTCTTTCTTTCTTCTTTCTTTCTTTCTTCTATCTTTCTTCTTTCTTGCTTACTTCTTTCTTTCTTGTTTCTTTCCTTCTTTTTCTTTCTTTCTTTCTTCTTTCTTTCTTACTTCTTTCTTTCTTTCTTCTTTCTATTTATTCTTTCTTTCTTTCTTCTATCTTTCTTCTTTCTGTCTTCTTTCTTTCTTTTTTCTTTCTTTTTTATCTTTCTTTCTTCTTTCTTACTTCTTCCTTTCTTCTTTCTTTCTTCTTTCTTACTTCTTCCTTTCTTCTTTCTTTCTTCTTTCTTCTTTCTTTCTTCTTTCTTTCTTCTTTCTTACTTCTTCCTTTCTTCTTTCTTTCTTCTTTCTTCTTTCTTTCTTCTTTCTTTCTTCTTTCTTACTTCCTTCTTTCTTCTTTCTTTCTTACTTCTTTCTTTCTTCTCCCTTTCTTTCTTCTTTCTTTCTTTCTTCTTTCTTCCTTCTTTCTTTCTTCTTCTTTCTTCTTTCTTCTTTCATTCTTCTTTCTTTCTTCTTTCATTCTTCTTTAATTCTTCTTCTTGCTTCTTTCTTACTTCCTTCTTTCCCTCTTCTATCTTTCTTCTCTCTTACTTCTTCCTTTCTTCTTTCTTTCTTTTTCTTCTTTCTTTCTTCTTCTATCTTTCTTCTTTCTTACTTCTTCCTTCTTCTTTCTTTCTTCTTTCTTACTTCTTTCTTTCTTCTTTCTTTCTTCTTTCTTCTTTCTTTCGTTCTTCTTTCTTTCTTCTTTCTTACTTCTTCCTTTCTTCTTTCTTCTTCTTTCTTACTTCTTTCTTTCTCTTTCTTTCTTTCTTTCTTCTTTCATTCTTTCTTCTTTCTTTCTTTCTTTCTTCTTTCTTTCTTTCTTCTATCTTTCTTCTTTCTTACTTCTTCTTTCTCTTTCTTTCTTTTTTCTTCTTTCTTCCTTCTTCTATCTCTCTTCTTTCTTCTTTCTTTCTTTCTTCTTTCTTTCTTCTTTCTTACTTCTTCCTTTCTTCCTTCTTCCTTCTTTCTTCTTTCTTTCTTTCTTCTTTCTTCTTTCTTACTTCTTCCTTTCTTCTTTCTTTCTTCTTTCTTTCTTCTTTCTTCTTTCTTCTTTCTTTCTTTCTTCTTTCTTTCTTTCTTTTCTTTCCTTCTTCTATCTTTCTTCTTTCTTACTTCTTCCTTTCTCCTTCTTTCCTCTTTCTTCTTTCTTTCTTTCTTCTATCTTTCTTCTTACTTCTTCATTTCTTTCTTCTTTCTTTCTTCTTTCTTACTTCTTCCTTTCTTCTTTCTTCTTTCTTCTTTCTTTCTTTCTTCTTTCTCTCTTCATTCTTCTTTCTTTCTTTCTTCTGTCTTTCTTCTTTCTTACTTATTTCTTTCTTCTTTCTCTCTTCTTTCTTCTTTCTTTCTTTCTTCTTCCTTCTTCTTTCTTACTTCTTTCTTTCTTCTTTCTTTCTTCTTTCTTACTTCTTCCTTTCTTCTTTCTTTCTTCTTTCTTACTTCTTTCTTTTTTATTTCTTTCTTCTTTCTTCTTTCTTTCTTTCTTCTTTCTTTCTTCTTTCTTACTTCTTCCTTTCTTCTTTCTTTCTTCTTTCTTACATCTTTCTTTCTTCTTTCTTTCTTTCTTTCTTCTTTCTTTCTTTCTTCTTTCTTCTTTTTTACTTCTTCCTTTCTTCTTTCTTTCTTCTTTCTACTTCTTTCTTTTTTATTTCTTTCTTCTTTCTTCTTTCTTTCTTTCTTCTTTCTTTCTTCATTCTTACTTCTTCCTTTCTTCTTTCTTTCTTCCTTCTTACTTCTTTCTTTCTTCTTTCTTTCTTTCTTTCTTCTTTCTTTCTTTATCTATCTTTTTTCTTTCTTACTTCTTTCTTTCTTCTTCTTTCTTCTTTCTTCTTTCTTTCTTTCTTCTTTCTTTCTTCTTTCTTACTTCTTTTCTTTTTTCTTTCTTTCTTCTTTCTTACTTCTTCCTTTCTTCTTTCTTTCTTTCTTCTATCTTCTTCTTTCTATCTTCTTTCTTTCTTCTTTCTTTTTTCTTTCTCCTTTCTTTCTTCTTTCTGTCTTCCTTCTTTCTCTTTATTTCTTCTTTCTTTCTTCTTTCTTCTTTCTTTCTTCTTACTTTCTTCTTTCTTTCTTCTTTCTTTCTTTCTTCTTTCTTTGTTTCTTCTTTCTTTCTTTCTTCTTTCTTTCTTCTTTGTTTCTTCTATCTTTCATTCTTCTTTCTTTCTTCTTTCTTTCTTCTTTCTTACTTCTTCTTTCTTCCTTCTTTCTTCTTTCTTCTTTCTGTCTTTCTTCTTTCTTTCTTCTATCTTACTTCTTCCTTTCTTCTTTCTTTCTTCTTTCTTACTTTTTTCTTACTTCCTTCTTTCTTCTTTCTTTCTTTCTTCTTTCTTTCTTTCTTTCTTCTTTCTTTCTTTATTCTATCTTTCTTCTTTCTTACTTCTTCCTTTCTTCTTTCTTTCTTTCTTCTTTCTTTCTTCTTTCTTCTTTCTTTCTTTCTTCTATCTTTCTTCTTTCTTCTTTCTTCTTTCTTTCTTTATTCTTTCTTTCTTCTTTCTTACTTCTTCCTTTCTTCCTTCTTTCTTCTTTCTTCTTTCTTTCTTTCTTCTTTCTTTCTTCTTTCTTTCTTCTTTCTTCTTTCTTTCTTCTATCTTTCTTCTTTCTTACTTCTTTCTTTCTTCTTTCTTTCTTCTTTCTTACTTCTTCCTTTCTTCTTCGTTCTTCTTTCTACTTCTTTCTTTCTTCTTTTTTTCTTCTTTCTTACTTCTTTCTTTCTCCTTTCTTTATTCTTTCTTCTTTCTTTCTTTCTTCTTTCTTTCTTTCTTCTTTCTTTCTTACTTCTTCCTTTCTTTTTACTTTTTCTTATTTCTTTATTCTCTCTTTCTTTCTTAGTTCTTTCTTTCTTCTTTCTGTCTTCTTTCTTTCTTCTTTCTTTCTTATTACGTTCTTTCTTCTTTCTTTCTTCTATCTTTCTTCTTTCTCTCTTCTTTCTTTCCCTCTTCTTTCTTTCTTCTATCTTTCTTCTTTCTTTCTTCTTTATTTTTTCTTTGTGTCTTCTTTCTTTCTTTCTTCTTCTTTCTTTCTTCTTTCTTTGTTTTTTTTACTTCTTTCTTTCTTTCTTCTTTCTTTCTTACTTCTTCCTTTCTTTTTACTTTTTCTTATTTCTTTCTTCTCTCTTCTTTCTTCTTTCTTTCTTCTTTCTTACTTCTTTCTTTCTTTTTTCTGTCTTCTTTCTTTCTTCTTTTTATTACGTTCTTTCTTCTTTCTTTCTTCTGTATTTCTTCTTCTCTCTTCTTCTTTCTTCTGTCTTTCTTTCTTCTTTCTTTCTTCTTCTTTCTCCTTTCTTCTTTCTTTCGTACTTCTTTCTTACCTCTTTCTTTCTTCTTTCTTTCTTCTTTCTTTCCTCTTTCTTTCTTCTTTCTTTCTTTCTGCTTCTTTCTTTCTTCTTTCTCTCTTCTTTCTTTCTCTTTTTTTCTTTCTTCTTTCTTTCTTCTTTCTTTATCTTCCTTTATTCTTTCTTTCTTCTTTCTTTCCTCTTTCTATCTTCTTTCTTTCTTTTTTCTTCTGTCTTTCTTCTTTCTTTTTATTTCTTCTTCCTTTCTTCTATCGTTCTTCTTCTTTCTTTCTTCTTTCTTTCTTCTTTCTTCTTTATTTCTTCTATCTTTGTTTCTTCTTATTTTCTTCTTCTTTCTTCTTCTTTCTTCTTTTTTCTTTCTTCTTTCTTTCTTTCTTCTTCTTTCTTTCTTCTTTCTTTCTTTCTTCTTCTTTCTTGCTTCTTTCTTTCTTTCTTCTTTCTTTCTTCTTCTTTCTTATTTCTTCTTTCTTTCTTTCTTCTCTCTTTCTTCGTTCTTTCTTCTTTCTTCTTTCTTTCTTATTTCTTTCTACTTCTTTCTTTATTCATTCTTTCTTACTTCTTTCTTTATTAATTCTTTCTTTCTTCATTCTTTCTTCTTTCTTTCTTCTTTCTTTCTTCTTTCATTCTTTCTTCTTTCTTTCTTTCTTCTTTCTTACTTCTTTCTTTCTTCTTTCTTTCTTCTCTCTTTCATTCTTCTTTCTTACTTCTTTCTTTCTTTCTTCTTTCTTTTTTCTTCTTCTTTCTTCTTTCTTTCTTCTTTCTTTCTTCTTTCTTTATTCTTTCTTTCCTTCTTCTTTCTTTCTTCTTTCTCTCTTCCTTCTTTCTTCTCTTCTTTATTTTTTCTTTCTGTCTTCTTTCTTTCTTTCTTCTTTTTTTCTTTCTTCATTCTTTCTATCTTTTTTCTACTTCTTTCTTTCTTTCTTCTTTCTTTCTTAATTCTTCCTTTCTTTTTACTTTTTCTTATTTCTTTCTTCTCTCTTTCTTTCTACTTTCTTTCTTCTTTCTTACTTCTTTCTTCATTCTTCCTCTCTTCTTTCTTTCTTCTTTCTTTCTTATTACGTTCTTTCTTCTTTCTTTCTTCTATCTTTCTTTCTTCTTTCTCTCTTCTTTCTTTCCCTCTTCTTTCTTTCTTCTGTCTTTCTTCTTTCTTTCTTCTTTAATTTTTCTTTCTTTCTCTTTCTTTCTTTCTTCTTTCTTACTTCTTTCTTTCTTTCTTCTTTCTTTCTTACTTCTTCCTTTCTTTTTACTTTTTCTTATCTCTTTCTTCTCTCTTTTTTTCTTCTTTCTTTCTTCTTTCCTACTTCTTTCTATATTCTTTCTGTCTTCTTTCTTTCTTCTTTCTCTCTTATTACGTCTTTCTTCTTTCTTTCTTCTATCTTTCTTCATTCTTTATTTCTTCATTCTTTTTTCTTACTTTCTTATTTCTTTCTTCTTTCTTCTTACTTCTTTCTTTCTTCTTTCTTTCTTCTTCTTACTTCCTTCTTTCTTCTTTCTTTCTTACTTCTTTCTTTCTTCTTTCTTTCTTTATTCCCCCTTTCTTTCTTCTTTATTTCTTTCTTCTTTCTTTCTTCTTTCATTCTTCGTTCTTTCTTCTATCTTTCTTCTTTCTTTCTTACTACTTTCTCTCTTCTTTCTTCTTTCTTCCTTCTTTCTTTCTTCTTTCTTTCTTCTTTCTTTCTTCTATCATTCTTATTTATTTCTTCTTACTTTCTTCTTACTTTTTTCTTTCTGTCTTCTTTATTTCTTTCTTACTTCTTTCTTTCTTCTTTCCTTCTTTCTTCTTTCTTTCTTTCTTCTTTCTTTCTTCTTTCTTTCTTCTTTCTTTCCTTGTCTTCCTTCATTCTTTGTTCTTTGTTGGTTTCTTTCCTCTTTCTTTGTTTCTTCTTTCTTTATTTCTTCTTTCTTTCTTCTTCTTTCTTTCTTCTTTCTTTCTTTCTTCTTTCTTTCTTTCCTCTTTCTTTCTTCTTACTTTCTTCTTTCTTTCTTACTTCTTTCTTACTTCTTTCTTTCTTCTTTCTTTCTTCTTTTTTTCTTTCTTCTTTCTTTCTTTCTTCTTTCTTTTTTCTTTCTTTCTTCTTTGTTTCTTCTTATTTCTTTCTTCTTTCTTTCTTCTTTCTTTCTTTCTTCATTCTTTCTTCTAACTTTCTTTCTTCTTTCTTCTTTTTTCTTCTTTCTCTCTTTCTTCTTTCTTTCTTCTTTCTTTGTTCTTTCTTTCTTCTTCTTTCTTTCTTCTTTCTTTTTTCTTTCTTTCTTCTTTCTTTATTCTTTCTTTCTTCTTTCTTTCTTTCTTCTTTGTTCTTTCTTTCTTTCTTCTTTCTTTCTTCTTTCTTTTTCTTCTTTCTTTCTTCCTTCTTTCTTTCTACTTTCTTTCTTTCTTCTTCTTTCTTTCTTTCCTCTTTCTTCTTTCTTTCCTCTTTCTTTCTTCTTTCTTTATTCTTTCTTTCTTTCATTCTTTCTTTCTATCTTTCTTTCTTCATTCTTCTTTCTTTCTTCTTTCTTTCTTCTTTCTCACTTCTTTATTTCTTCTTTCTTTCTTCTTTCTTTCTTTCTTCTTTCTTTCTTCTTTCTTTCTTCTTTCTTTCTTCTTTCTCTCTTCTTTCTTCTTTTTTCTTCTTTCTCTCTTTCTTCTTTCTTTCTTCTTTCTTTGTTCTTTCTTTCTTTCTTCTTTCTTCTTCTTTCTTTTTCTTTCTTTCTTCTTTCTTTATTCTTTCTTTCTTCTTTCTTTCTTTCTTTCTTCTTTCCTTCTTTCTTCTATCTTTCTTTATTCTTTCTTTCTTCTTCCTTTCTTTTCCTTTCTACTTTCATTTTTCCTTCTTTCTTTCTTCTTTCATTCTTCTTTCTTTCCTCTTTCTTTCTTTTTCTTTTCTTCTTTCTTTCTTCTTTCTTTCATTCTTTCTTCTTTCTTTCTTTCTTCTTTCTTTCTTTCTTCTTTCTTTTTTCTTTCTTTCTTCTTTCCTTCTTTCTTCTTTCTTTCTTCTTTCTTTCTTCTTTTTTTCTTCTTTCCTTCTTTCTTTCTACATTCTTTATTCTTTCTTCTTTATTTCATTTTTCTTTCTTTCTTACTTCTTTCTTACTTCTGTCTTTCTTCTCTCTTTCTTCTTTCTTTCTTCTTTCTTTCTTCTTTCTTTCTTCTTTCATTCTTTCTTCTTTTTTCTTTCTTTCTTCTTTCTTCTTTCTTTCTTCTTTCTTTCTTCTCTTTCTTCTTTCTTTCCTCTTTCTTTCTTCTTTCTTTCTTCTTACTTTCTTCTTTATATCTTCTTTTTTCTTTCTTCTTTCTTTCTTCTTCCTTTCTTCTTTCTTTCCTCTTTATTTCTTCTTTCTTCTTCTTTCTTTCTTCTTTCTTTCTCTTCCTTTCTACTTCATTTCTTCTTTCTTCTTTCTTTCTTCTTTCTTCTTTCTTTCTTCTTTCTTTCTTTCTTTCTTCTTTCTTCTTTCTTCTTTCTTTCTTCTTTTTTTCTTCTTCCTTCTTCTTTTCTTTTTTTCTTCTTTCTTTCTTCTTTCTGCTTTCTCCTTTCTTTCTTACTTCTTTCTTACTTCTTCCTTTATTCTTTCTTTCTTCTCTCTTTGTTCTTTCTTTCTTCTTTCTTTCTTCTTTCTTTCTTCTTTCTTTCTTCTTTCTTTCTTCTCTCTTTCTTCTCTCTTTCTTTCTTTCTTCTTTCCTTCTTCTTTATTTCTTTCTTCTTTCTTTCTTCTTTCTTTCTTCTTCCTTCTTTTTCTTTCTTCTTTCTTTGTTTTTTCTATCTTTCTTTCTTCTTTCTTTGTTCTTTCTTTCTTTCTTCTTTCTTTCTTTTTTATTTCTTCTTTCTTTCTTCTTTCTTTCTTCTTTCTTTCTATCTTCTTTCTTCTTCTTTCTTTCTTTATTCTTGTTTCTTCTTTCTCTCTTTCTTCATTCTTTCTTCTTTCTTTCTTTCTTCTTTGTTTCTTCTCTCTTTCTTCTTCCTTTCCTTTTCTTTCTTCTTTCTTTGTTCTTTCTTTCTTCTTTCTTTCTTTCTTCTTTTTCTTCTTTCTTTATTCTTTCTTTCTTTCTTCTTTCTTTCTTCTTTCTTCTTTGTTCTTCTTTCTTTCTTAATTCTCTCTTACTTCTTTCTTTCTTCTTCCTTTCTTCTTTCTTTCTTTCTTTTTCTTTCTTCTTCCTTTCTTCTTTCTTTCTTCTTCCTTTCTTATTCTTTCTTCTTTCTTTGTTCTTTCTTTCTTCTTTCTCTCTTTCTTCTTTCTTTATTCTTCTCTCTTTCTTTCTTCTTACTTTCTTCTTTCTACTTTTTTCTTCTTTCTTTCTTCTTTCTTTCTTCTTTCTTCTTTCTTTCTTCTTTCTTTCTTTCTTTTCTTCTTTCCTTCTTTCTTCTATCTTTCTTTAATCTTTCTTTCTTCTTCCTTTCTTTTCCTTTATTCTTTCTTTCTTTCTTTCTTCTTCTTTCTTTATTTCTTCTTTCTTTCTTTCTGCTTAATTTCTTATTTCTTCTTTCTTTCTTCTTTCTTTCTTCTTTCTTCTTTCTTTCTTCTTTCTTCTTCTTCTTTCTTCTTTCTTTCTTACTTCTTTCTTTCTTCTTTCTTTCTTATTTCTTTCTTTCATCTTTATTTCTTCTTTCTTTATTTCTTCTTTCTTTCTTCTTTCTTTCATTCTTCTTTCTTTTTTCTTTCTTTCTTTCTTCTTTCTTTCTTCTTATTTCTTCTTTTTTGCTTCTTTCTTTCTTCTTTCTTTCTTCTTTCTTTCTTCTTTCTTTCTTCTTTCTTTCCCCTTTCTTTCTTCTTTCTTTCTTCTTACTTTCTTCTATCTTTCTTCTTTCTTTCTTTCTTTCTTTCTTTCTTTCTTTCTTTCTTCTTTCTTTCCTTCTTTCCTTTCTTTCTTTCTTTCTTTCTTTCTTTCTTCTTTCTTTCTTTTTTCTTTCCTTCTTCCTTCTTTCTTACTTCTTTCTTTCTTCTTTCATTCTTTCATCTTTCTTTCTTCATTCTTTCTTCTTTCTTTCTTCTTTCTTTCTTCTTTCTTTCTTTCTATCTTTCTTCTTCTTTCTTCTTTCTTTCTTTCATTCTTCTTCCTTTTTTCCTCCTTCTTTCTTTCTTCTTTCTTTCTTACTTCTTTCTTACATCATTTCTTCTTTCTTTTTTCTTTCTTCTTTCTTTCTTCTTTCTTTCTTCTTTCTTTCTTGCTTCTTTCTTTCTTCTTTTTTTCTTCTTTCTTCTTTCTTTCTTCTTTCTTCTTTCTTCTTTTTTACTTCTTTCTTTCTTCCTTCTTTCTTCTTTCTTTCTTTCTTTCTTTCTTTCTTTCTTTCTTTCTTTCTTTCTTTCTTTCTTTCTTTCTTTCTTTCTTTCTTTCTTTCTTTCTTTCTTCTTTATTTCTTCTTTATTTCTTTCTCTCTTCTTTCTTTCTTTCTTCTTTCTTTCTTCCTTCTTTCTTCTTTCTTTCTTTCTTTCTTCTTTCTTTCTTCTTTCTTTCTTTCTCTTTCTTTCTTTCTTCTTTTTTTCTTCTTTCTTTCTTTCTTTCTTCTTTCTTTCTTCTTTATTTCTTCTTTCTGTCTTCTTTCTTTCTCTTTCTTTCTTCATTCTTTCTTCCTTCTTTCTTCTTTCTTTCTTTCTTTATTTCTTCTTTCTTTCTTTCTTCTCGCTTTCTTCTTCCTTTCCTTTTTTTCTTCTTTCTTTGTTCTTTCTTTCCTTCTTTCTTCTTTCTTTCTTTCTTTCTTTCTTTCTTCTTTCTTTCTTTTTTCTTTATTCTTTCTTTCTTCTTCCTTCTTTCTTTCGTTCTTCTTTCTTTCTTCTTTCTTCTTTGTTTCTTCTTTCTTTGTTTTCTTCTTTCTTCTTTCTTTCTTTCTTTTTTCTTTCTTCTTCCTTTCTTCTTTCTTTCTTCTTCCTTTCTTATTCTTTCTTCTTTCTTTGTTCTTTCTTTCTTCTTTCTCTCTTTCTTCTTTCTTTATTTCTTCTCTCTTTCTTTCTTCTTACTTTCTTCTTTCTACATTTTTTCTTCTTTGTTTTTTCTTTCTTTCTTCTTTCTTCTTTCATTCTTCTTTCTTTCTTTCTTTCTTCTTTCCTTCTTTCTTCTAAATTTCTTTAATCTTTCTTTAATCTTTCTTTCTTCTCCCTTTCTTTTCCTTTCTTCTTTCATTTTTCTTTATTTTTTTCTACTTTCTTTCTTTCTTCTTTCTTTATTTCTTCTTCTTTCTTTCTTCTTACTTTCTTATTTCTTCTTTCTTTCTTCTTTCTTTCTTCTTTCTTTCTTACTTCTTTCTTTCTTCTTTCTTTCTTATTTCTTTCTTTCATCTTTCTTTCTTCCTTCTTTCTTCTTTCTTTCTTCTTTCTTTCATTCTTCTTTCTTTCTTCTTTCTTATTTTCTTCTTTCTTCTTTGTTTCTACTTTTTTGCTTCTTTCTTTCTTCTCTCTTTCTTTCTTCTTTCTTTCCCCTTTCTTTCTTCTTTCTTTCTTCTTACTTTCTTCTATCTTTCTTCTTTCTTTCTTTCTTTCTTTCTTCTTTCTTCTTTCTTCTTTCTTTCTTCTTCTTTCTTTCTTTCTTCTTTCTTTCTTTCTTTCTTTCTTCTTCCTTCTTCTTTATTTCTTTCTTTCTTCTTTCGTTCTTTCTTCTTTCTTTCTTCTTTCTTCTTTCTTTCTTCTTTTTTTCTTCTTCCTTCTTCTTTCTTTTTTTCTTCTTTCTTTCTTCTTTCTGCTTTCTCCTTTCTTTCTTACTTCTTTCTTACTTCTTCCTTTATTCTTTCTTTCTTCTCTCTTTGTTCTTTCTTTCTTTCTTTCTTCTTTCTTTCTTCTTTCTTTCTTCTTTCTTTCTTCTTTCTTTCTTCTCTCTTTCTTCTCTCTTTCTTTCTTTCTTCTTTCCTTCTTCTTTATTTCTTTGTTCTTTCTTTCTTCTTTCTTTCTTCTTCCTTCTTTTTCTTTCTTCTTTCTTTGTTCTTTCTATCTTTCTTTCTTCTTTCTTTCTTCTTCCTACTTTCTTCTTTCTTTCATTCTTCTTTCTTTCTTCTTTCTTCTCTCTTTCTTTCTTCTTTCTTCATTTTTCTTTCTTCTTTCTTTCTTTCTTTCTTCTCTCTTTCTTTTTATTTCTTCTTTCTGTCTTCTTTCTTTCTTCTTTCTTTCTTCTTTCTTTCTTTCTTTCTTTCTTTCTTTCTTTCTTTCTTTCTTTCTTCTTTCTTTCTTCTTTATTTCTTCTTTCTGTCTTCTTTCTTTCTTCTTTCTTTCTTCTTTCTTTCTACCTTCTTTCTTCTTTCTTTCTTTCTTATTTCTTCTTTCTTCTTTCTCTCTTACTTCTTTCTTTCTTCTTTCTTTCTTTCTTCTTTCTTTCTTCTCTCTTTCTTCTTCCTTTCCTTTTCTTTCTTCTTTCTTTCTTCTTTCTTTCTTCTTTCTTTCTTCTTCTTTCTTCTTTATTTCTTCTTTCTTTCTTCTTTATTTCTTCCTTCTTTCCTCTTTCTTTCTTTCTTTATTTCTTCTTTCTTTCTTCTTCTCTCTTTCTTCTTTCTTTCTTCTTTCTTTCTTTCTTCTTTCTTTCTTCTCTCTTTCTTCTTCCTTTCCTTTTCTTTCTTCTTTCTTTGTTCTTTCTTTCTTCTTTCTTTCTTCTTCTTTTTCTTCTTTCTTTATTCTTTCTTCTTTCTTCTTTCTTTCTTCTTTCTTCTTTGTTTCTTCTTTCTTTCTTAATTCTCTCTTACTTCTTTCTTTCTTCTTTCTTTCTTCTTTCTTTCTTTGCTTTTTTCTTCTTCTTCCTTTCTTCTTTCTTTCTTCTTCCTTTCTTATTCTTTCTTCTTTCTTTGTTCTTTCTTTCTTCTTTCTCTCTTTCTTCTTTCTTTATTTCTTCTCTCTTTCTTTCTTCTTACTTTCTTCTTTCTACTTTTTTCTTCTTTCTTTCTTCTTTCTTTCTTCTTTCTTTTTTCTTCTTCTTTCTTCTTTCTTTCTTCTTTCCTTCTTTCTTCTATCTTTCTTTAATCTTTCTTTCTTCTTCCTTTCTTTTCCATTCTTCTTTCATTTTTCTTTATTTCTTTCTTCTTTCTTTCTTTCTTTCTTCTTCTTATTCTTCTTTCTTTCTTTCTTCTTAATTTCTTATTTCTCTTTCTTTCTTCTTTCTTTCTTCTTTCTTCTTTCTTTCTTCTTTCTTCTTTCTTCTTTCTTCTTTCTTCTTTCTTCTTTCTTTCTTACTTCTTTCTTTCTTCTTTCTTTCTTATTTCTTTCTTTCATCTTTATTTCTTCTTCTTTATTTCTTCTTTCTTTCTTCTTTCTTTCATTCTTCTTTCTTTCTTCTTACTTTCTTCTATCTTCTTCTTTCTTTCTTTCTTTCTTTCTTCTTTCTTTCTTTCTTTCTTTCTTTCTTTCTTTCTTTCTTTCTTTCTTCTTCTTTCTTTCTTTTTTCTTTCCTTCTTCCTTCTTTCTTACTTCTTTCTTTCTTCTTTCTTTCTTTCATCTTTCTTTCTTCATTCTTTCTTCTTTCTTTCTTCTTTCTTTCTTCTTTCTTTCTTTCTATCTTTCTTTCTTCTTTCTTCTTCTTTCTTTCATTCTTCTTCCTTTTTTCTCCTTCTTTCTTTCTTCTTTCTTTCTTACTTCTTTCTTACATCATTTCTTCTTTCTTTCTTTTTCTTTCTTCTTTCTTTCTTCTTTCTTTCTTCTTTCTTCTTCTTTCTTTCTTGCTTCTTTCTTCTTTTTTCTTCTTTCTTCTTCTTTCTCTTTCTTACTTCTTTCTTTCTTCTTCTTTCTTCTTTCTTCTTTCTTTCTTTCTTTCTTTCTTTCTTTCTTTCTTTCTTTCTTTCTTCTTTATTTCTTCTTTATTTCTTTCTCTCTTCTTTCTTTCTTTCTTCTTTCTTTCTTCCTTCTTTCTTCTTTCTTTCTTTCTTTCTTCTTTCTTTCTTCTTTCTTTCTTCTTTCTTTCTTCTTTCTTTCCCCTTTCTTTCTTCTTTCTTTCTTCTTACTTTCTTCTATCTTTCTTCTTTCTTTCTTTCTTTCTTTCTTCTTTCTTTCTTTCTTTCTTTCTTTCTTTCTTTCTTTCTTCTTTCTTTCTTCTTTCTTTCTTTTTTCTTTCCTTCTTCCTTCTTTCTTACTTCTTTCTTTCTTCTTTCTTTCTTTCATCTTTCTTTCTTCATTCTTTCTTCTTTCTTTCTTCTTTCTTTCTTCTTTCTTTCTTTCTATCTTTCTTTCTTCTTTCTTCTTTCTTTCTTTCATTCTTCTTCCTTTTTTCTTCCTTCTTTCTTTCTTCTTTCTTTCTTACTTCTTTATTTCTTTCTTTTTTCTTTCTTCTTTCTTTCTTCTTTCTTTCTTCTTTCTTTCTTCTTTCTTTCTTGCTTCTTTCTTTCTTCTTTTTTTCTTCTTTCTTCTTTCTTTCTTCTTTCTTACTTCTTTCTTTCTTCCTTCTTTCTTCTTTCTTTCTTTCTTTCTTTCTTTCTTTCTTTCTTTCTTTCTTTCTTTCTTCTTTATTTCTTCTTTATTTCTTTCTCTCTTCTTTCTTTCTTTCTTCTTTCTTTCTTCCTTCTTTCTTCTTTCTTTCTTTCTTTCTTCTTTCTTTCTTCTTTCTTTCTTTCTTCTTTCTTTCCTTCTTCTTTTTTTCTTCTTTCTTTCTTTCTTCTTTCTTTCTTCTCTCTTTCTTCTTCCTTTCTTTTCTTTCTTCTTTCTTTGTTATTTCTTTCCTTCTTTCTTCTTTCTTTCTTTCTTTCTTCTTTCTTTCTTCTTTCTTTCTTTTTTCTTTATTCTTTCTTTCTTCTTCTTCTTTCTTTCGTTCTTCTTTCTTTCTTCTTTCTTCTTTGTTTCTTCTTTCTTTGTTACTTCTTTCTTACTTCTTTCTTTCTTCTTTCTTTCTTCTTTCTTTCTTTCTTTTTTCTTTCTTCTTCCTTTCTTCTTTCTTTCTTCTTCCTTTCTTATTCTTTCTTCTTTCTTTGTTCTTTCTTTCTTCTTTCTCTCTTTCTTCTTTCTTTATTTCTTCTCTCTTCTTTCTTCTTACTTTCTTCTTTCTTCTTTCATTCTTCTTTCTTTCTTTCTTCTTCTTTCCTTCTTTCTTCTAAATTTCTTTAATCTTTCTTTAATCTTTCTTTCTTCTCCCTTTCTTTTCCTTTCTTCTTTCATTTTTCTTTATTTTTTTCTACTTTCTTTCTTTCTTCTTTCTTTATTCTTCTTTCTTTCTTTCTTCTTACTTTTTTATTTCTTCTTTCTTTCTTCTTTCTTTCTTCCTTTTTCTTTCTTTCTTCCTTCTTTCTTCTTTTCTTTCTTCTTTCTTTCATTCTTCTTTCTTTCTTCTTTCTTTCTTTCTTCTTTCTTCTTTGTTTCTTCTTTTTTTGCTTCTTTCTTTCTTCTCTCTTTCTTTCTTCTTCTTTCCCCTTTCTTTCTTCTTTCTTTCTTCTTACTTTCTTCTATCTTTCTTCTTTCTTTCTTTCTTTCTTTCTTTCTTCTTTCTTTCTTTCTTCTTTCTTCTTTCTTTATTTCTTTCTTTCTTTCTTCTTTCTTTCTTCTTTCTTTCTTCTTCTTTCTTTCTTCTTCTTTCCTCTTTCTTTGTTCTTTCTTTCTTTCTATCTTTCTTTCTTCTTTCTTTTTTCCTTTCTTCATTCTTTATTCTTTCTTTCTTTTTTCTTTCCTTCTTCCTTCTTTCTTACTTCTTTCTTTCTTCTTACTTCTTTATTTCTTCTTTCTTTATTCTTTCTTTCTTTCTTGTTTCTTTCTTGTTTCTTTCTTTATTCTTTCTTTCTTTCTTCTTTCTTTCTTCTTTCTTCTTTTTTCTTCTTTTTTTCTTCTTTCTTTCTTTCTTCTTTGTTTCTTCTTTCTTTCTTCTTGCTTTCTTCTTTCTTCTTTCTTTCTTGTTTCTTTCTTCTTTCTTTCTTCTTTCTCTCTTCTTTCTTTCTTCTGTCTTTCTTTCTTCTTTATTTTTTACTTCTTTCTTACTTGTTTCTTACTTCTTTCTTTCTTCTTTCTTCCTTCTTTCTTTCTTTCTTCCTTCTTTCTATTTTCTTTCTTCTTTCTTTCCTTCTTTCTTTCTTCCTTCTTTCTTTCTTTCTTCTTTCTTTCTTCTTTCTTTCTTTCTTTCTTTCTTCTTTCTTTCTTCTTTCTTTCTTTCTTCTTTCTTTCTTCTTTCTTTCCTCTTTCTTTGTTCTTTCTTTCTTTCTATCTTTCTTTCTTCTTTCTTTTTTCCTTTCTTCATTCTTTATTCTTTCTTTCTTTTTCTTTCCTTCTTCCTTCTTTCTTACTTCTTTCTTTCTTCTTTCTTTCTTTCATCTTTCTTTCTTCATTCTTTCTTTTTTCTTTCTTCTTTCTTTCTTCTTTCTTTCTTACTTATTTCTTACTTCATTTCTTCTTTCTTTCTTTTTTCTTTATTCTTTCTTTCTTCTTTTTTTCTTCTTTCTTTCTCCTTTTTTCTTCTTTCTTTCTTCTTTCTTTCTTTCTTCTTTCTTCTTTCTTCTTTCTTCTTTCTTACTTCTTTCTTTCTTATTCTTTCTTCTTTCTTTCTTTCTTTCTTTCTTTCTTTCTTTCTTTCTTTCTTTCTTTCTTTCTTACCTTTCTTCCTTTCTTCCTTTCTTCCTTTCTTCCTTTCTTCCTTTCTTCCTTTCTTCCTTTCTTCCTTTCTTCTTTCTCTCTTGTTTCTTTCTTCTGTCTTTCTTTCTTCTTTATTTTTTACTTCTTTCTTACTTGTTTCTTACTTCTTCCTTTCTTCTTTCTTCTTTCTTTCTTCTTTTTTTCTTCTTCCTTCTTCTTCTTTTCTTTTTTTCTTCTTTCTTGCTTCTTTCTGCTTCCTCCTTTCTTTCTTACTTCTTTCTCACTTCTTCCTTTCTTCTTTCTTTTTTCTTTCTTTGTTCTTTCTTTCTTTCTTCTTTCTTTCTTTCTTCTTTCTTTCTTCTTTCTTTCTTCATTATTTATTCTTTCTTTCTTCTTTCTTCTTTCATTCTTCTTTCTTTCTTTCTTTCTTTCTTTCTTCTCTCTTTCTTTTCTTCGTTCTTTCTTCTATCTTTCTTTTTTCTTTACCTTCTTTTCTTTCTTTTCCTTCTTTCTTACTTCTTTCTTTCTTTTTTCTTTCTTCTTTCTTTCCTTCCTTTCTTTTTCTTTCTTCTTTCTTTGTTCTTTCTTTCTTCTTTCTCTCTTTCTTCTTTCTTTGTTTCTTCTCTCTTTCTTTCTTCTTTCTTCTTTCTGCTTTTTTTCTTACTTTCTTTCTTCTTTCTTTCTTCTTTCTTTCTTCTTCCTTTCTTCTTTCTTTCTTCTTTCTTTCTTTCTTCTTTCTTTCTTCATTCTTTCTTCTTTCTTTCTTCTTTCTTTCTTCTTTCTTCCTTCTTTCTTTCTTCTTTCTTCTTTCTTTCTTCTTTCTTTCTTATTTTTTCATCTTTCTTTCTTTTTTCTTTCCTTCTTCCTTCTTTCTTACTTTTTTCTTCTTCTTTTATTCTTTCTTTCTTCTTTCTTTCTTCTTTCTTTCTTCTTTCTTTCTTTCTGTATTTCTTTCTTCTTTCTTTCTTTCATTCTTTCCTTCTTCTTTCTTTCTACTTTCTTTCTTCTTTCTTTCTTCTTTCTTTCTTCTTTCCTTCTTCTTTTTTTCTTCTTTCCTTCTTTCTTCTTTCTTTCTTCTTTCTTTCTTCTTTCTTTCTTCTTCCTTTCTACTTTCTTTCTCTTTCTTTCTTCTTTCTTTCTTCTTTCTTTCTTCTTCCTTTCTACTTTCTTTCTTCTTTCTTTCTTCTTTCTTTCTTTTTTTCTTTCTTTCTCCTTTCTTTCTTTCTTCTTTCTTTCTTCTTTCTTTGTTCTTTCTTTCTTTCTTCTTCTTTCTTTCTTCTTTCTTATTTCATTCTTCTTTCTTTCTTACTTCTTTCTTCGTTCTTTCTTACTTCTTTCTTTCTTCTTTCTTTCTTCTTTCTTCCTTTCTTTTTCTTTCTTCTTTCTTTGTTCTTTCTTTCTTCTTTCTCTCTTTTCTTCTTTCTTTATTCTTCTCTCTTTCTTTCTTCTTACTTTCTTCTTTCTACATTTTTTCTTCTTTGTTTTTTCTTTCTTTCTTCTTTCTTCTTTCTTTCTTCTTTCTTACTTTCTTCTTTCTTTCTCCTCTCTTTCTTCTCTCTTTCTTTCTTTTTTCTTTCTTCTTTCTTTCATCCTTCTTTCTTCTTTCTTTCTTACTTCTTTCTTACTTCTTTCTTACTTCTTTCTTACTTATTTCTTTCTTCTTTCATTCTTTCATCTTCTTTATTCTTTCTTCTTTCTTTCTTCTTTCTTTCTTTCTTTCTTCTTTCTTTCTTCTTTCTTCTTTCTTTCTTCTTCTTTCTTTCTTCTTACTTTCTCCTGTCTTTCTTCTTTCTTTCTTTCTTTCTTCTTTCTTTATTTCTTTCTTCTTTCTTCTTCTTTCTTTCTTTCTTCTTTCTTTCTTTCTTCTTTCTTTCTCCTCTCTTTCTTCTTTCTTTCTTTCTTCATAGTTTCTTCTTTCTTCATTCTTTATTCTTTCTTTCTTCTTTCTTTCTTCTTTCTTTCTTCTTTCTTTCTTCTTTCTTTCTTCTTTCTATCTTCTTTCTTTCTTTCTTCTTTTCTTTCTCCTCTCTTTCTTCTTTCTTTCTTCTTCTTTCTACTTTCTTTCTTCTTTCTTTCTTCTTTCTTTCTTTTTTTCTTTCTTTCTCCTTTCTTTCTTTCTTCTTTCTTTCTTCTTTCTTTGTTCTTTCTTTCTTTCTTCTTTCTTTCTTTCTTCTTTCTTATTTCATTCTTCTTTCTTTCTTACTTCTTTCTTCGTTCTTTCTTACTTCTTTCTTTCTTCTTTCTTTCTTCTTTCTTCCTTTCTTTTTCTTTCTTCTTTCTTTGTTCTTTCTTTCTTCTTTCTCTCTTTCTTCTTTCTTTATTCTTCTCTCTTTCTTTCTTCTTACTTTCTTCTTTCTACATTTTTTCTTCTTTGTTTTTTCTTTCTTTCTTCTTTCTTCTTTCTTTCTTCTTTCTTACTTTCTTCTTCTTTCTCCTCTCTTTCTTCTCTCTTTCTTTCTTTTTTCTTTCTTCTTTCTTTCATCCTTCTTTCTTCTTTCTTTCTTACTTCTTTCTTACTTCTTTCTTACTTCTTTCTTACTTATTTCTTCTTCTTTCATTCTTTCATCTTTCTTTATTCTTTCTTCTTTCTTTCTTCTTTCTTTCTTTCTTTCTTCTTTCTTTCTTCTTTCTTTCCTCTTTCTTTCCTCTTTCTTTCTTCTTACTTTCTCCTGTCTTTCTCTTCTTTCTTCTTCTTTCTTCTTTCTTTATTTCTTTCTTCTTTCTTTCTTCTTTCTTTCTTTCTTCTTTCTTTCTTTCTTCTTTCTTTCTCCTCTCTTTCTTCTTTCTTTCTTTCTTCATAGTTTCTTCTTTCTTCATTCTTTATTCTTTCTTTCTTCTTCCTTTCTTCTTTCTTTCTTCTTTCTTTCTTCTTTCTTTCTTCTTTCTTTCTTCTTTCTTTCTTCTTTCTTTCTTTCTTCTTTCTTTCTCCTCTCTTTCTTCTTTCTTCTTTCTTCATACTTTCTTCTTTCTTCATTCTTTATTCTTTCTTTCTTCTTTCTTTCTTCTTTCTTTCTTACTTCTTTCTTACTTCTTTCTTAATTCTTTCTTACTTATTTCTTTCTTCTTTCATCCTTTCTTCTTTCTTTCTTCTTTCTTTCTTCTTTCTTTCTTAATTCTTTCTTTATTTTTCTTTCTTTCTTCTCTCTTTCTTCTTTCTTTCTTACTTCTTTCTTCCTTCTTTCTTAATTCTTTCTTAAATCTTTCTTTCTTCTTTCTTACTTCTTTCTTACTTCTTTCTTTCTTTGTTCTTTCTTTCTTCTTTCTTTATTCTTTCTTCTTTCTTTCTTCTTTCTTTCTTCTTTCTTTCATTTTTCTTCTTTCTTTCTTTCTTCTTTATTTCTTTCTTCTTTCTTTCTTCTTTCTTTATTCTTTCTTCTTTCTTCTTTCTTACTTACTTCTTTCTTACTTCTTTCTTTCTTCTTTCATTCTTTCTTCTTTCTTCTTTCTTTCTTTCTTCTTTCTTCTTTCTTCTTTCTTTCTTCTTTCTTTCTTCTTTCTTCCTCTTTCTTTCCTCTTTCTTTCTTCTTTCTTTCTTCCTACCTTCTTCTTTCTTTCTTCTTTCTTTCCTTCTTCTTTCTTTCTTTCTTCTTTCTTTCTTCTTTCTTTCTTCTTTCTTCTTTCTTTCTTCTTTCTTTCTTTCTTCTTTCTTTCTCTTTCTTTCCTCTTCATTTCTTCTTTCTTTCTTCTTTCTTTCTTCTTTCTTCCTTCTTTCTTTCTTCTTCCTTTCTACTTTCTTTCTTCTTCTTTCTTCTTTCTTTTCTTCTTTCTTTCTTATTCTTCTTTTTCTTCTTTCTTTCTTTCTTCTTTCTTTCTTCTTTCTTTCCTCTTTATTTCTTCTTTCATTCTTCTTTCTTTCTTCTTTCTTTCTTCCTCCTTTCTACTTACTTTCTTCTTTCTTTCTTCTTTCTTTCTTCTTTCTTTCTTTCTTCTTTCTTTCTTCTTTCTTTGTTCTTTCTTTCTTTCTTCTTCCTTCTTTCTTTCTTTAGTTCTTCTTTCCTTCTTTCTTCTATCTGTCTTTATTCTTACTTTCTTCTTCCTTTCTTTTCCTTTCTTCTATCATTATTCTTTCTTTCTTTCTTCTTTCTTTCTTACTTTCATCTTTCTTTAATTCTTCTTTCTTTCTTTTCTTCTTACTTTCTTATTTCTTCTTTCTTTCTTTTTTTTCCTCTTTCTTTCTTACTTATTTCTTTCTTCTTTCTTTCTTCTTTCTTTCTTTCTTTTTTCTTTCTTTCTTCTTTCTTTCTTCTTCCTTCTTTTTCTTTCTTCTTTCTTTGTTCTTTCTTTCTTCCTTCTTTATTTCTTCTCTCTTTCTTTCTTCTTACTTTCTTCTTTCTACTTTTTTTCTTCTTTCTTTCTTCTTTCTTACTTCTTTCTCTTTCTTTCTTCTTTCTTTCTTTCTTTCTTTCTTCTTTTCCTTCTTTCTTCTATCTTTCTTTAATCTTTCTTTCTTCTGCCTTTCTTTTCCTTTCTTCTTTCATTTTTCTTTATTTCTTTCTTCTTTCTTTCTTTCTTCTTTCTTTATTTCTTCTTTCTTTCTTTCTTCTTACTTTCTTATTTCGTCTTTCTTTCTTCTTTCTTTCTTCTTTCTTTCTTCTTTTTTCTTTCTTTCTTCTTTCTTTCTTCTTTCTTCTTTCTTTCTTCTTTCTTTCTTCTTCTTTCTTTCTTCTTTCTTTCTTCTTCTCTCTTTCTTCTTTCTTTCTTAGTCTTTCATTCTTCTTTCTTTCTTCTTTCTTTCTTCTTTCTTTTCTTTCTTCTTTTCTTCTTTCTTTGTTCCTTCTTACTTTCTTCTTTATTTCTTCTTTATTTCTTTCTTCTTTCTTACTTCTTTCTTTCTTCTTTCTTTTCTTCTTTCTTCTTTCTTTCTTTATTCTTCCTTTCTTCTTTCTTTCTTTCTTCTTTCTTTCTTCTTTCTTTATTCTTTCTTTGTTTCTTCTTTCTTCTTTTCTTTCTTCCTTCTTTCTTTCTTCTTTCTTCTTTCTTCTTTATTTCTTTCTTCTTTCTTTCTTCTTCCTTTCTTCTTTCTTTCTTTCCTCTTTCTTTCTTCTTTCTTTCTTTCTTCTTTCTTTTTTCTTTCTTTCTTACTTCTTTCTTTATTCTTTCTTTCTTATTTCTTTCTTCATCTTTCTTTCTTCTTTCTTTCTTTCTTCTTTCTTTATTTCTTCCTTCTTTCTTCTTCTTTCTACTTTCTTTCATTCTTCTTTCTTTCTTCTCTCTTTCTTCTTCTTTCTTTCTTCTTTCTTTCTTCTTTCTTTCCCTTTCTTTCTTATTTCTCTCTTCTTACTTTCTTCTTTCTTCTTCTTTTCTTTCTTTCTTTCTTCATTCTTTCTTTCTTCTTCTTTCTTCTTTCTTTCTTTCTTCTTCCTTTCTTCTTTCTTTCTTCTTTCTTTCTTCTTTCTTTCTTCATTCTTTCTTCTTTCTTTCTTCTTTCTTTTCTTCTTTCTTCCTTCTTTCTTTCTTCTTTCTTTCTTCTTTCTTTCTTCTTTCTTTCTTTCTTCTTTCTTTCTCCTCTCTTTCTTCTTTCTTTCTTTCTTCATACTTTCTTCTTTCTTCATTCTTTATTCTTTCTTTCTTCTTTCTTTCTTCTTTCTTTCTTACTTCTTTCTTACTTCTTTCTTAATTCTTTCTTACTTATTTCTTTCTTCTTTCATCCTTTCTTCTTTCTTTCTTCTTTCTTTCTTCTTTCTTTCTTAATTCTTTCTTATTTTTATTTCTTTCTTCTCTCTTTCTTCTTTCCTTTCTTACTTCTTTCTTCCTTCTTTCTTAATTCTTTCTTAAATCTTTCTTTCTTCTTTCTTACTTCTTTCTTACTTCTTTCTTCTTTGTTCTTTCTTTCTTCTTTCTTTATTCTTTCTTCTTTCTTTCTTCTTTCTTTCTTCTTTCTTTCATTCTTTCTTCTTTCTTTCTTTCTTCTTTATTTCTTTCTTCTTTCTTTCTTCGTTCTTTATTCTTTCTTCTTTCTTCTTTCTTTCTTACTTCTTTCTACTTCTTTCTTTCTTCTTTCATTCTTTCTTCTTTCTTTCTTCTTTCTTTCTTCTTTACTTTCTTCTTTCTTCTTTCTTTCTTCTTTCTTTCTTCTTTCTTTCTTCTTTCTTTCCTCTTTCTTTCCTCTTTCTTTCTTCTTTCTTTCTTCCTACCTTCTTCTTTCTTTCTTCTTTCTTTCCTTCTTCTTTCTTTCTTTCTTCTTTCTTTCTTCTTTCTTCTTTCTTTCTTCTTTCTTTCTTTCTTTCTTCTTTCTTTCTTCTTTCTTTCCTCTTCATTTCTTCTTTCTTTCTTCTTTCTTTCTTCTTTCTTCCTTCTTTCTTTCTTCTTCCTTTCTACTTTCTTTCTTCTTTCTTTCTTCTTTCTTTCTTCTTTCTTTCTTATTCTTCTTTTTCTTCTTTCTTTCTTTCTTCTTTCTTTCTTCTTTCTTTCCTCTTTATTTCTTCTTTCATTCTTCTTTCTTTCTTCTTTCTTTCTTCCTCCTTTCTACTTACTTTCTTCTTTCTTTCTTCTTTCTTTCTTCTTTCTTTCTTTCTTCTTTCTTTCTTCTTTCTTTGTTCTTTCTTTCTTTCTTCTTCCTTCTTTCTTTCTTTAGTTCTTCTTTCCTTCTTTCTTCTATCTGTCTTTATTCTTACTTTCTTCTTCCTTTCTTTTCCTTTCTTCTATCATTTTTCTTTCTTTCTTTCTTCTTTCTTTCTTACTTTCTTCTTTCTTTAATTCTTCTTTCTTTCTTTCTTCTTACTTTCTTATTTCTTCTTTCTTTCTTTTTTCTTTCCTCTTTCTTTCTTACTTATTTCTTTCTTCTTTCTTTCTTCTTTCTTTCTTTCTTTTTTCTTTCTTTCTTCTTTCTTTCTTCTTCCTTTCTTTTTCTTTCTTCTTTCTTTGTTCTTTCTTTCTTCCTTCTTTATTTCTTCTCTCTTTCTTTCTTCTTACTTTCTTCTTTCTACTTTTTTTCTTCTTTCTTTCTTCTTTCTTACTTCTTTCTTCTTTCTTTCTTCTTTCTTTCTTTCTTTCTTTCTTCTTTCCTTCTTTCTTCTATCTTTCTTTAATCTTTCTTTCTTCTGCCTTTCTTTTCCTTTCTTCTTTCATTTTTCTTTATTTCTTTCTTCTTTCTTTCTTTCTTCTTTCTTTATTTCTTCTTTCTTTCTTTCTTCTTACTTTCTTATTTCGTCTTTCTTTCTTCTTTCTTTATTCTTTCTTTCTTCTTTTTTCTTTCTTTCTTCTTTCTTTCTTCTTTCTTCTTTCTTTCTTCTTTCTTTCTTCTTCTTTCTTTCTTCTTTCTTTCTTCTTCTTTCTTTCTTCTTTCTTTCTTAGTCTTTCATTCTTCTTTCTTTCTTCTTTCTTTCTTCTTTCTTTCTTCTTTCTTTCTTTCTTCTTTCTTCTTTCTTTGTTCCTTCTTTCTTTCTTCTTTATTTCTTCTTTATTTCTTTCTTCTTTCTTACTTCTTTCTTTCTTCTTTCTTTCTTCTTTCTTCTTTCTTTCTTTATTCTTCCTTTCTTCTTTCTTTCTTTCTTCTTTCTTTCTTCTTTCTTTATTCTTTCTTTGTTTCTTCTTTCTTCTTTCTTTCTTCCTTCTTTCTTTCTTCTTTCTTCTTTATTTCTTTCTTCTTTCTTTCTTCTTCCTTTCTTCTTTCTTTCTTTCCTCTTTCTTTCTTCTTTCTTTCTTTCTTCTTTCTTTTTTCTTTCTTTCTTACTTCTTTCTTTATTCTTTCTTTCTTATTTCTTTCTTTCATCTTTCTTTCTTCTTTCTTTCTTTCTTCTTTCTTTATTTCTTCCTTCTTTCTTCTTTCTTTCTACTTTCTTTCATTCTTCTTTCTTTCTTCTCTCTTTCTTCTTCTTTCTTTCTTCTTTCTTTCTTCTTTCTTTCCCCTTTCTTTCTTATTTCTCTCTTCTTACATTCTTCTTTCTTTCTTCTTTCTTTCTTTCTTCATTCTTTCTTTCTTCTTTCTTTCTTCTTTCTTTCTTTCTTCTTCCTTTCTTCTTTCTTTCTTCTTTCTTTCTTTCTTCTTTCTTTCTTCATTCTTTCTTCTTTCTTTCTTCTTTCTTTCTTCTTTCTTCCTTCTTTCTTTCTTCTTTCTTTCTTTCTTTCTTTCTTTCTTCTTTCTTTCTTATTTTTTCTTCTTTCTTTCTTTTTTCTTTCCTTCTTCCTTCTTTCTTACTTTTTTCTTTCTTCTTTCTTTCTTCTTTCTTTCTTCTTTCTTTCTTCTTTCTTTCTTTCTGTATTTCTTTCTTCTTTCTTTCTTTCATTCTTTCCTTCTTCTTTCTTTCTACTTTCTTTCTTCTTTCTTTCTTCTTTCTTTCTTCTTTTCTTCTTCTTTTTTTCTTCTTTCCTTCTTTCTTCTTTCTTTCTTCTTTCTTTCTTCTTTCTTTCTTCTTCCTTTCTACTTTCTTTCTTCTTTCTTTCTTCTTTCTTTCTTCTTTCTTTCTTCTTTCTTCCTTTTTTCTTCTTTCTTTCTTTTTTATTTCTTTCTTCTTTCTTTCTTCTTCCTTTCTACTTTCTTTCTTCTTTCTTTCTTCTTTCTTTCTTCTTTCTTTCTTTCTTCTTTCTTTCTTCTTTCTTTGTTCTTTCTCTCTTTCTTCTTTCTTCTTTCTTCTTTCTTAATTCATTCTTCTTTCTTTCTTACTTTTTCTTACTTCTTTCTTACTTCTTTCTTTCTTCTTTCATTATTCTTTCTTTCTTTCTTCTTTCTTCTTTTTTCTTCTTTCTTTCTTCGTTCTTTCTTACTTCTTTCTTTCTTCTTTCTTTCTTCTTTCTTCCTTTCTTTTTCTTTCTTCTTTCTTTGTTCTTTCTTTCTTCTTTCTCTCTTTCTTCTTTCTTTATTTCTTCTCTCTTTCTTTCTTCTTACTTTCTTCTTTCTACATTTTTTCTTCTTTGTTTTTTCTTTCTTTCTTCTTTCTTCTTTCTTTCTTCTTTCTTTCTCCTTTCTTTCTTCTTT
The DNA here is from genome assembly GCF_036013475.1 of Columba livia. Lineage (NCBI taxonomy): Eukaryota > Metazoa > Chordata > Aves > Columbiformes > Columbidae > Columba > Columba livia. Next base: position 28,121 of record NW_027043208.1, read on the forward strand.
ACTTCTTCTTTTTTTCTTCTTTCATTCTTTCTTCTTTCTTTCTTCTTTCTTTCTACTTCCTTTCTTCTTCTTTTCTAATTTCTTTCTTCTTTCTTTCTTCTTTTTTTCTTCTTTCTTTCTTCTTTCTTTCTTCTTTCATTCTTCTTTCTTTCTTTTTTCTTTCTTTCTTCTTTCTTTCTTCTTCCTTTCTACTTTCTTTCTTCTTTCTTTCTTCTTTCTTTATTTCTTCTTTCTTTCTTCTTCTTTCTTTCCTCTTTATTTCTTCTTTCTTTCTTCTTTCTTTCTTCTTTCTTTCTTCTTCCTTTCTACTTTCTTTCTTCTTTCTTTCTTCTTTCTTTCTTTCTTTCTTTCTTCTTTCTTTCTTCTTTCTTCTTTCTTTCTTCTTCTTTCTTCTTTTTCTTTCTTTCTTCTTTCTTTCTTCTTCCTTTCTACTTTCTTTCTTCTTTCTTTCTTCTTTCTTTCTTCTTTCTTTCTTTCTTCTTTCTTTCTTCTTTCTTTGTTCTTTCTTTCTTTCTTCTTTCTTTCTTTCTTCTTTCTTATTTCATTCTTCTTTCTTTCTTACTTCTTTCTTACTTCTTTCTTACTTCTTTCTTTGTTCTTTCTTTCTTCTTTCTTCCTTTCTTTTTCTTTCTTCTTTCTTTGTTCTTTCTTTCTTCTTTCTCTCTTTCTTCTTTCTTTATTTCTTCTCTCTTCCTTTCTTCTTACTTTCTTCTTTCTACATTTTTTCTTCTTTGTTTTTTCTTTCTTTCTTCTTTCTTCTTTCTTTCTTCTTTCATTATTCTTTCTTTCTTCTTTCCTTCTTCTTTTTTCTTCTTTCATTCTTTCTTCTTTCTTTCTTCTTTCTTTCTTCTTTCTTTCTTCCTCCTTTCTAATTTCTTTCTTCTTTCTTTCTTCTTTCTTTCTTCTTTGTTTCTTCTTTCTTTCTTCTTTCTTGTTTCTTTCTTCTTTCTTTCTTTTTTCTTTCTTTCTTCTTTCTTTCTTCTTCCTTTCTACTTTCTTTCTTCTTTCTTCTTATTTCTTTCTTCTTTCTTTCTTCTTTCTTTCCTCTTTATTTCTTCTTTGTTTCTTCTTTTTTTCTTCTTTCTTTCTTCTTCCTTTCTACTTTCTTTCTTTTTTTTTCTTCTTTCTTTCTTCTTTCTTTCTTCTTTCTTCTTTCTTTATTCTTTCATTCTACTTTCTTTCTTTCTTCTTTCTTTCTATTTTCTTTCTTCTTTCTTTCTTTCTTCTTTCTTTTCTCTTTCTTTCTTCTTTCTTTCTTCTTTCTTTATTCTTTCTTATTTCTTCTTTCTTTCTTTCTTCTTAGTTTCCTATTTCTTCTTTCTTTCTTCTTTCCTTCTTCTTTCTTTCTTCTTTCTTCTTTCTTCTTTCTTCTTTCTTCTTCTTCTTTCTTCTTTCTTCTTTCTTCTTTCTTCTTTCTTCTTTCTTTCTTCTTTCTTCTTTCTTTCTTCTTTATTTTTTCTTTCCTTCTTCTTTTTTTCTTCTTTCATTCCTTCTTCTCTTTCTTCTTTCTTTCTTCTTTCTTTCTTCTTTATTTCTTCTTTCCTTCTTCCTTCTTTCTTACTTCTTTCTTCTTTCTTTCTTCTTTCTTTATTTCTTCTTTCTTCTTTCTTTGTTCCTTCTTTCTTTCTTCTTTATTTCTTCTTTATTTCTTTCTTCTTTCTTACTTCTTTCTTTCTTCTTTCTTTCTTCTTTCTTCTTTCTTTCTTTCTTCTTCCTTTCTTCTTTCTTTCTTTCTTCTTTCTTTCTTCTTTCTTTATTCTTTCTTTGTTTCTTCTTTCTTCTTTCTTTCTTCCTTCTTTCTTTCTTCTTTCTTCTTTATTTCTTTCTTCTTTCTTTCTTCTTCCTTTCTTCTTTCTTTCTTTCCTCTTTCTTTCTTCTTTCTTCTTTCTTCTTTCTTCTTTTTCTTTCTTTCTTCTTTCTTTCTTCTTTCTTTCTTTCCTTCTTTCTTATTCTTCTTCTTTCTTCTTCTTCTTTCTTTCTTCTTTCTTTCTTCTTTCTTTCTTCTTTTTTCTTCTTTCCTTCTTTCTTCTTTCTTTCTTCTTCTTCTTTCTTTCCTTTCTAATTTCTTTCTTCCTTTCTTTTTATTTCTTCTTTCTTTGTTCTTTCTTTCTTCTTTCTCTCTTTCTTCTTTCTTTATTTCTTCTCTCTTTCTTTCTTCTTACTTCTTCTTTCTACATTTTTTTCTTCTTTGTTTTTTCTTTCTTTCTTCTTTCTTCTTTCTTTCTTCTCTCTTTCTCCTTTTTTTCTTCTTTCATTCTTTCTTCTTTCTTTCTTCTTTCTTTCTTCTTTCTTTCTTCTTCCTTTCTAATTTCTTTCTTCTTTCTTTCTTCTTTCTTTCTTCTTTCTTTCTTCTTTCTTTCTTCTTTCTTCTTTCTTTCTTCTTTCCTTCTTTTTTCTTTCTTCTTTCTTTCTACTTTCTTTCTTTCTTTTCTTCTTTCTTTCTTTCTTTCTTTCCTCTTTCTTTCTTCTTTCTTTCTTCTTTCTTACTTCTTTCTTTCTTCTTCCTTTCTACTTTCTTTCTTCTTTCTTTCTTCTTTCTTCTTCTTTCTTCTTTCTTCTTTCTTTCTTCTTTCTTTCTTTTTTTCTTTCTTTCTTCTTTCTTTCTTCTTCCATTCTACTTTCTTTCTTCTTCTTTCTTTCTTCTTTCTTTCTTCTTTCTTTCTTCTTTCTTTCTTCTTTCTTTTTCTTTCTTTCTTCTTCTTTCTTTCTTTCTTCTTTCTTATTTCATTCTTCTTTCTTTCTTACTTCTTTCTTACTTCTTTCTTCTTCTTTCTTCTTCTTTCTTATTCTTTCTTTCTTTCTTCTTTCTTCTTTTTCTTCTTTCTTTTCTTTCTTCTTCTTTCTTTCTTCTTTCTTTCTTCTTTCTTTCTTCTTTCTTCCTTTCTTCTTTCTTTCTTCTTTCTTTCTTCTTCTTTCTTCTTTCTTTCTTTCTTCTTCTTTCTTTCTTCTTCTTTCTTTCTTCTTCTTCTTTCTTTCTTTCTTTCTTTCTTCTTCTTTCTCTTTCTTTCTCTCTTTCTTCTTTCTTCTTCTTTCTTTCTTCTTTCTTCTTCTTTCTCTTTCTTCTCTTTTCTTCTTTCTTTCTTTCTTCTTTCTTCTTTCTATCTTTCTACTTTCTTTCTTTCTTCTTCTTTCTATCTTTCTTTCTTCTTTCTTTCTTCTTTCTTTCTTTCTTTCTTTCTTCTTTCTTTCTTTCTTCTTCTTTCTTTCTCTTCTTCTTCTTTCTTCTTTCTTTCTTTCTTCTTTCTTTCTTCTTTCTTTCCTCTTTATTTCTTCTTTCTTTCTTTTTTCTTTCTTCTTTCTTTCTTCTTCCTTTCTACTTTTTCTTCTTTCTTTCTTCTTTCTTTCTTCTTTCTTTTTCTTTCTTCTTTCTTTCTTCTTTCTTTCTTCTTTCTTTCTTTCTTCTTTCTTTCTTCTTCTTTTCTACTTTCTTTCTTCTTTCTTTCTTCTTCCTTTCTTCTTTCTTTCATTCTTCTTTCTTTCTTCTTTTCTTTTCTTTCTTTCTTTCTTCTTCTTCTTTCTTTCTTCTTTCTTATTTCATTCTTCTTTCTTTCTTACTTCTTTCTTACTTCTTTCTTACTTCTTTCTTTCTTCTTTCTTTCTTCATTCTTTGTTCTTTCTTTCTTCTTTCTCTCTTTCTTCTTTCTTTATTTCTTCTCTCTTTCTTTCTTCTTACTTTCTTCTTTCTACATTTTTTCTTTTTTGTTTCTTCTTTGTTTCTTCTTTCTTCTTTCTTTCTTCTTTCTTTCTTTCTTTCTTTCTTCTTACTTTCTTATTTCTTCTTTCTTTCTTCTTTCTCTCTTCTTTCTTTCTTCTTACTTCTTTCTTTTTTCTTTCTTCTTTCTTTTTTCTTTCTTTCTTTTTTCTTTCCCTTTCTTTCTTATTTCTTTCTTCTTACTTTCTTCTTTCTTTACTTCTTTCTTTCCTCTTTCTTTCTTCTTTCTTTCTTCTTTAATTCTTCTTTCTTTCTTTCTTCATCCTTTCTTGTTTCTTTCTTCTTTATTTCTTTCTTCTTTTTTTCTTCATTCCTTCTTCTTTCTTTCTTCTTTCTTTCTTCTTTCTTTCTTCTTTCTTTCTTCTTTTTTTCTTCTTTCTTTCTTTCTTCTTTCTTCTTTCTTACTTTTTTCTTTCTTCTTCCTTCTTTCTTCTTTCTTTCTTCTTTCTTTCTTCTTTCTTCTTTCTTTCTTTCTTCTTCCTTTCTTCTTTCCTTCTTACTTCTTTCTTTCTTCTTTCTTTCTTCTTTCTTCTTTCTTTCTTCTTCCATTCTACTTTCATTCTTTCTTCTTTCTTTCTATTTTCTTTCTTTCTTTCTTTCTTTCTTTCTTCTTTCTTTCCTCTTTCTTTCTTCTTTCTTTCTTCTTTCTTTCTTCTTTCCTTCTTCTTTCTTTAA
>NW_027043210.1:0-32466 GCF_036013475.1 Columba livia
TTCTTCTTTCTTTCTTTCTTCTTTCTTTCTTCTTTGTTTCTTTCTTTCTTTCTTCTTTCTTTCTTTCTAATTTCTTTCTTTCTTTCTTCTTTTCTTTCTTCTTTCTTTCTTCTTTCTTTCTTTCGTCTTTCTTTCTCTCGTCTTTCTTTCTCTCGTCTTTCTTCTCTCGTCTTTCTTTCGTTCGTCTTTCTTTCTTTTGTCTTTCTTTCTTTCGTCTTTCTTTTCTCTCTTTTTTCTTTTCTTTTCTTCTTTCTTTCTTTTTCTTTCTTTCTTCTTTCTTTCTTTCTTCTTTCTTTCTTTCTTTCTTCTTTCTTTCTTTCTTCTTTCCTTCTTTCTTCTTTCTTTCTTCTTTCTTTCTTTCTTTCTTCTTTTTTTCTTCTTTCTTTCTTCTTTCTTTTTTGCTTCTTTCTTTCTTTCTTCTTGCTTTCTTCTTACTTTATTTCTTCTTTCTTTCTTTCTTTCTTCTTTCTTTCTTCTGTCTTTCTTTCTTTCTTTCTTTCTTCTTTTTCTCTTTCTAATTTCTTTCTTCCTTCTTTCTTCTCTCTTTCTTCTTTCTTTCCTCTTTCTTTCTTTCTTTTTTCTTTCTTCTTTCTTCTCTCTTTCGTCTTTCTTTTTTTTCGTCTTTCTTTCTCTCGTCTTTCTTTCTCTCGTCTTTCTTTCTCTCTTCTTTCTTTCTCTCGTCTTTCTTTCTTTCATATTTCTTTATTTCTTCTTTCTTTCTTTTTTTCTTTCTTTCTTCTTTCTTTCTTTCGTCTTTCTTTCTCTCGTCTTTCTTACTCTCGGCTTTCTTTCTCTCGTCTTTCTTTCTCTCGTCTTTCTTTCTTTCGTCTTTCTTTCTTCCGTCTTTCTTTCTTTCTTTCTTCTTTCTTTCTTTCTTCTTTCTTTCTTACTTCTTTCTTTCTTCTTTCTTTTTGCTTCTTTCTTTCTTTCTTTCTTCTTTCTTTCTTCTTACTTTCTTTCTTCTTTCTTTCTTTCTTTCTTCTTTCTTTCTTCTGTCTTTCTTTCTTTCTTTCTTTCTTTCTTCTTTCTTTCTTTCTAATTTCTTTCTTTCTTCTTTCTTTCTTTCTTCTTTCTTCTCTCTTTCTTCTTTCTTCTTTCTTTCTTCTTTCTTTCTTTCTTCTTTCTTTCTTCTTTCTTCTCTCTTTCGTCTTTATTTCTTTCGTCTTTCTTTCTCTCGTCTCTCTTTCTCTCGTCTTTCTTTCTCTCTTCTTTCTTCCTCTCGTTTTTCTTTCTTTCGTCTTTCTTTCATTCTTCTTTCTTTCTTGCTTCTTTCTTTCTTCTTTCTTCTTTCTTTCTTAATTTTCTTTCTTTCTTCTTTCTTTCTTCTTTCTTTCCTTCTTCTTTCTTTCTTTCTTCTTTCTTTCTTTCTTCTTTCTTTCTTTCTTTCATTCTTATTTCTTTCTTCTTTCTTTCTTTCATCTCACTTCCTTTCTTCTTTCTTTCTTCATTCACTCTTCTTTATTCTTTCTTCTTTCTTTCTTTCTTTCTTCTTTCTTTCTTCTCTCTTCTTTCTTTCTCTTTCTTCTTTCTTTCTTCTTTCTTCTTTCTTTCTTCTTTCTTTCTTTCTTCTTTCTTCCTTCTTTCTTTCTTTCTTCTTTCTTCTTTCTTCTTTCTTTCTTTCTTCTTTCTTTCTTTCTTTCTTCTTTCTTTCTTCTTTCTTTCTTTCATCTTACTTCCTTTCTTCTTTCTTTCTTCATTCATTCTTCTTTATTCTTTCTTCTTTCTTTCTTTCTTTCTTTCTTTCTTCTTTCTTTCTTCTTTTTTTCTTCTTTCTTTCTTCTTTCTTTCTTCTTTCTTTCTTTATTCTTTCTTTCTTCTTTCTTTCTTCTTTCTTTCTTCTTTCTTTCTTTCTTCTTTCTTTCTTCTATCTTTCTTCTTTCTTTCTTTCTTCTTTCTTTTTTTCTTCTTTCTTTCTCTCGTCTTTCTTTCTAACGTGTTTCTTTCTCCCGTCTTTCTTTCTCTCGTCTTTCTTTCTCTCGTCTTTCTTTCTCTCGTCTTTCATTCTTCCGTCTTTCTTACTTTCTTCTTTCTTTCTTTCTTCTATCTTTCTTCTTTCTTTATTTGTTCTTTCTTTTTTTTCTTCTTTCTTTCTTTCGTCTTTCTTTCTCTCGTCTTTCTTTCTCCCGTGTTTCTTTCTCCCGTCTTTCTTTCTCCCGTCTTTCTTTCTCTCGTCTTTCTTTCTCTCGTCTTTCATTCTTCCGTCTTTCTTACTTTCTTCTTTCTTTCTTTCTTCTTTTCTTTCTTCTTTGTTTCTTTCTTTCTTTTTCTTTCTTTCTTTCTTTTCCTTCTTTCTTTCTTCTTTCTCTCATTTTTCTTTATTTCGTCCTTCTTTCTCTCGTCTCTCTTTCTTTCGTCTTTCTTCCTTTCTTCTTTCTTTCTTTCTTCTTTTATTTCATTCTTACTTCTTTTTCTTCTCTCTTTTTTCATGCTTTCTTCTTTCTTTCTTTCTTCTTTCTTTCTTCTTTCTTTCTTTCTTTCTTCTTTTTTTTCTTCTTTCTTTCTTCTTTCTTTTTGCTTCTTTCTTTCTTTCTTCTTGCTTTCTTCTTACTTTATTTCTTCTTTCTTTCTTTCTTTCTTCTTTCTTTCTTCTGTCTTTCTTTCTTTCTTTCTTTCTTCTTTTTCTCTTTCTAATTTCTTTCTTCCTTCTTTCTTCTCTCTTTCTTCTTTCTTTCCTCTTTCTTTCTTTCTTTTTTCTTTCTTCTTTCTTCTCTCTTTCGTCTTTTCTTTTTTTTCGTCTTTCTTTCTCTCGTCTTTCTTTCTCTCGTCTTTCTTTCTCTCTTCTTTCTTTCTCTCGTCTTTCTTTCTTTCATATTTCTTTATTTCTTCTTTCTTTCTTTTTTTCTTTCTTTCTTCTTTCTTTCTTTCGTCTTTCTTTCTCTCGTCTTTCTTACTCTCGGCTTTCTTTCTCTCGTCTTTCTTTCTCTCGTCTTTCTTTCTTTCGTCTTTCTTTCTTCCGTCTTTCTTTCTTTCTTTCTTCTTTCTTTCTTTCTTCTTTCTTTCTTACTTCTTTCTTTCTTCTTTCTTTTTGCTTCTTTCTTTCTTTCTTTCTTCTTTCTTTCTTCTTACTTTCTTTCTTCTTTCTTTCTTTCTTTCTTCTTTCTTTCTTCTGTCTTTCTTTCTTTCTTTCTTTCTTTCTTCTTTCTTTCTTTCTAATTTCTTTCTTTCTTCTTTCTTTCTTTCTTCTTTCTTCTCTCTTTCTTCTTTCTTCTTTCTTTCTTCTTTCTTTCTTTCTTCTTTCTTTCTTCTTTCTTCTCTCTTTCGTCTTTATTTCTTTCGTCTTTCTTTCTCTCGTCTCTCTTTCTCTCGTCTTTCTTTCTCTCTTCTTTCTTCTCTCGTTTTTTCTTTCTTTCGTCTTTCTTTCATTCTTCTTTCTTTCTTGCTTCTTTCTTTCTTCTTTCTTCTTTCTTTCTTAATTTTTCTTTCTTTCTTCTTTCTTTCTTCTTTCTTTCCTTCTTCTTTCTTTCTTTCTTCTTTCTTTCTTTCTTCTTTCTTTCTTTCTTTCATTCTTATTTCTTTCTTCTTTCTTTCTTTCATCTCACTTCCTTTCTTCTTTCTTTCTTCATTCACTCTTCTTTATTCTTTCTTCTTTCTTTCTTTCTTTCTTCTTTCTTTCTTCTCTCTCTTCTTCTTTCTTCTTTCTTCTTTCTTTCTTCTTTCTTCTTTCTTTCTTCTTTCTTTCTTTCTTCTTTCTTCCTTCTTTCTTTCTTTCTTCTTTCTTTCTTTCTTCTTTCTTTCTTTCTTCTTTCTTCTTTCTTTCTTCTTTCTTTCTTCTTTCTTTCTTTCATCTTACTTCCTTTCTTCTTTCTTTCTTCATTCATTCTTCTTTATTCTTTCTTCTTTCTTTCTTCTTTCTTTCTTTCTTCTTTCTTTCTTCTTCTTTTTTTCTTCTTTCTTTCTTCTTTCTTTTCTTCTTTCTTTCTTTATTCTTTCTTTCTTCTTTCTTTCTTCTTCTTCTTTCTTCTTTCTTTCTTTCTTCTTTCTTTCTTCTATCTTTCTTCTTTCTGTCTTTCTGTCTTTCTTTTTTTTCTTCTTTCTTTCTCTCGTCTTTCTTTCTAACGTGTTTCTTTCTCCCGTCTTTCTTTCTCTCGTCTTTCTTTCTCTCGTCTTTCTTTCTCTCGTCTTTCATTCTTCCGTCTTTCTTACTTTCTTCTTTCTTTCTTTCTTCTATCTTTCTTCTTTCTTTATTTGTTCTTTCTTTTTTTTCTTCTTTCTTTCTTTCGTCTTTCTTTCTCTCGTCTTTCTTTCTCCCGTGTTTCTTTCTCCCGTCTTTCTTTTCTCCCGTCTTTCTTTCTCTCGTCTTTCTTTCTCTCGTCTTTCATTCTTCCGTCTTTCTTACTTTCTTCTTTCTTTCTTTCTTCTTTCTTTCTTCTTTGTTTCTTTCTTTCTTTTTTCTTTCTTTCTTTCTTCTTTCCTTCTTTCTTTCTTCTTTCTCTCATTTTTCTTTATTTCGTCCTTCTTTCTCTCGTCTCTCTTTCTTTCGTCTTTCTTCCTTTCTTCTTTCTTTCTTTCTTCTTTATTTCATTCTTACTTCTTTTCTTCTCTCTTTTTTCATGCTTTCTTCTTTCTTTCTTTCTTCTTTCTTTCTTCTTTGTTTCTTTCTTTCTTTTTTCTTTCTTTTTTTCTTCTTTCCTTCTTTCTTTCTTCTTTCTTCTTGCTTTCCTCCTTCTTTCTTTCTTTCTTCTTTCTTTCTTTCTTTCTTTCTTTCTTCTTTCTTTCTTCTTTCTTTCTTTCATCTTACTTCCTTTCTTCTTTCTTTCTTCATTCATTTCTTCTTTATTCTTTCTTCTTTCTTTCTTTCTTTCTTTCTTCTTTCTTTCTTCTTTCTTTCTTCTTTCTCTCTTCTTTCTTTCTTCTTTCTTTCTTCTTTCTTTATTTACTCTTTCTTTCTTCTTTTTTTCTTCTTTCTTTCTTTCTTCTTTCTTTCTTTCTTCTTTCTTCTTTCTTTCTTTCTTTCTTCTTTCTTTCTTCTTTCTTTCTTTCATCTTACTTCCTTTCTTCTTTCTTTCTTCATTCATTCTTCTTTATTCTTTCTTCTTTCTTTCTTTCTTTCTTCTTTCTTTCTTCTTTCTTTCTTCTTTCTTTATTTATTCTTTCTTTCTTCTTTCTTTTTTCTTTCTTTCTTTCTTCTTTCTTTCTATCTTCTTTCTTTCTTTCTTCTTTCTTTCTTTCTTTCTCTCTTCTTTCTTTCTTTCTTTCTTCTTTCTTTCTTTCTTCTTTGTTTCTTTCTTTCTTCTTACTTTCTTTCTTTTCTTTCTTTCTTCTTTCTTTCTTTCTTCTTTCCTTCTTTCTTCTTTCTTTCTTTCTTCTTTCATTCTTTCTTCTTTCTTTCTTCTTTCTTCTTTCTCTCGTCTTTCTTTCTCTCGTCTTTTCATTCTCTCGTCTTTATTTCTCTCGTCTTTCTTTCTTTAGTCTTTCTTTCTTTCTTCTTACTTTCTTCTTTCTTCTTTCTTTCTTCTCTCTTTCTTCTCTCTTTCTTTCTTTCTTCTTTCTTTCTTCTTTTTTTCTTCTTTCTTTCTTTCTTCTCTCTTTTTTTCTTCTTTCTTTCTTTTGTCTTTCTTTATTTCTTCTTTCTTTCTTTTTTCTTTATTTATTTCTTTCTTCTTTCTTTCTAATTTCTTTCTTACTTTCTTCTTTTTCTTCTTTCTTTCTTCCTTTCTATTTCTTTCTTCTTTCTTTCTTTCTTCTTTCTTTCTTCTTCCTTTATTTCTTCTTTCTTTCTTTCTTCTTTCTTTTTTTTCTTCTTTCTTTCTTTCTTCTTTCTTTCTTCTTTCTTCTTTCTTCTTTCTTCTTTCTTCTTTCTTCTTTCTTCTTTCTTCTTTCTTCTTTCTTCTTTCTTTTTTCTTCTTTCTTCTTTCTTTCTTCTTTCTTTCTTCATTCTTTCTTTTTTCTTTCTCTTCTTTTCTTTCCTTCTTCTTTCTTTCTTCCTTTCTTTCTTTCTTCTTTCTTCTTTCTTTCTTTCTTCTTTCTTTCTTTCTTCTTTCTTTCTTTTTTCTTTCTTTCTTCTTTCATTCTTTCTTTCTTCTTACTTTCTTCTATCTTTCTTCTTTCTTTCTTTCTTCTTTCTTTTTTTCCTACTTTCTTTCTTTCTTCTTTCTTTCTTGTTTCTTTCTTTCTTCATTCTTTCTTTCGTCTTTCTTTCTCTCGTCTTTCTTACTCTCGTCTTTCTTTCTCTCGTCTTTCTTTCTCTCCTCTTTCTTTCTCCCGTCTTTCTTTCTCTCGTCTTTCTTTCTTTCGTCTTTCATTCTTTCGTCTTTTCTTTCTTTCTTCTTTCTTTCTTTCTTCTTCTTTCTTCTTTCTTTCTTTCTTCTTTCTTTCTTTCTTCTTTCTTCTTCTTTCTTCTTTCTTTCTTCTTTCTTCTTTCTTTCTTTCTTCTTTCATCTTTCTTTCTTTCTTCTTTCTTTCTTCTTCTTTCTTCTTCTTTCTTCCTTCTTTCTTTCTTCTTTCTTTCTTTCTTTCTTTCTTTCTTTCTTCTTTCTTTCTTTCTTTTCTTCTTCTTTCTTTCTTTCTTCTTTCTTTCTTTCCTTCTTATTTCTTTTCTTCTTTCTTCTTTCATCTCACTTCCTTTCTTATTTCTTTCTTCATTCACTCTTCTTTATTCTTTCTTCTTCCTTTCTTTCTTTCTTCTTTCTTTCTTCTCTCTTCTTTCTTTCTTCTTTCTTCTTTCTTTCTTCTTTCTTCTTTTCTTTCTTCTTTCTTTCTTTCTTCTTTCTTCCTTCTTTCTTTCTTTCTTCTTTCTTTCTTTCTTCTTTCTTTCTTTCTTCTTTCTTTCTTTCTTTCTTTCTTCTTTCTTTCTTCGTTTCTTCTTTCATCTTACTTCCTTTCTTCTTTCTTTCTTCATTCATTCTTCTTTATTCTTTCTTCTTTCTTTCTTTCTTTCTTTCTTCTTTTTTTCTTCTTTCTTTCTTCTCTCTTTCTTCTTTCTTTCTTCTTTCTTTCTTTATTCTTTCTTTCTTCTTTCTTTCTTTCTTTTTTCTTCTTTCTTTCTTTCTTCTTTCTTTCTTCTATCTTTCTTCTTTCTTTCTTTCTTCTTTCTTTTTTTTCTTCTTTCTTTCTTTCGTCTTTCTTTTCTCTCGTCTTTCATTCTTCCGTCTTTCTTACTTTCTTCTTTCTTTCGTTCTTCTATCTTTCTTCTTTCTTTATTTCTTCTTTCTTTCTTTCTTCTTTCTTTCTTTCTTCTTTCTTTCTTCTGTCCTTTATGTTCTTCTTTCTTTCTTTCTTCTTTCTTTCCTTCTTCTTTCTTTCTTCCTTTCTTTCTTTCTTCTTTCTTCTTTCTTTCTTTCTTTCTTTCTTTCCTTTCTTTCTTTTCTTTCTTTTTTCTTTCTTTCTTCTTTCATTCTTTCTTTCTTCTTACTTTTCTTCTATCTTTCTTCTTTCTTTCTTTCTTCTTTCTTTTTTCCTTCTTTCTTTCTTTCTTCTTTCTTTCTTTTTTTCTTTCTTTCTTCTTTCTTTCTTCGTCTTTCTTTCTCTCGTCTTTCTTACTCTCGTCTTTCTTTCTCTCGTCTTTCTTTCTCTCGTCTTTCTTTCTCCCGTCTTTCTTTCTCTCGTCTTTTCTTTCTTTCGTCTTTCATTCTTTCTTCTTTCTTTCTTTCTTCTTTCTTTCTTTCTTCTTTCTTTCTTACTTCTTTCTTCTTTCTTTCTTTCTTCTTTCTTTTTTCTTCTTACTTTCTTTCTTCTTTCTTTCTTCTTTCTTCTTTCTTCTTTCTTCTTTCATCTTTCTTTCTTTCTTCTTTCTTTCTTCCTTCTTTCTTTCTTTCTTCTTTTCTGTTCTTTCTTCTTTCTTTCTTTCTTTCCTTCTTCTTTCTTTCTTCTTTCTTTCTTTCATCTCACATCCTTTCTTCTTTCTTTCTTCATTTCATTCTTCTTTATTCTTTCTTCTTTCTTTCTTTCTTTCTTTCTTTCTTTCTTTCTTCTTTCTTCTTTCTTCTTTTCTTTCTTCTTCTTTCTTCTTTCTTTCTTTATTCTTTCTTTCGTCTTTCTTTCTTCTTTCTCTCTTCTTTCTTTCTTCTTTCTTTCTTCTTTCTTTTATTTACTCTTTCTTTCTTCTTTTTTTCTTCTTTCTTTCTTTCTTCTTTCTTTCTTTCTTCTTTCTTTCTTTCTTTCTTTCTTCTTTCTTTCTTCTTTCTTTCTTTCATCTTACTTCCTTTCTTCTTTCTTTCTTCATTCATTCTTCTTTATTCTTTCTTCTTTCTTTCTTTCTTTATTCTTTCTTTCTTCTTTCTTTCTTCTTTCTTTATTTATTCTTTCTTTCTTCTTTCTTTTTTCTTTCTTTCTTTCTTCTTTCTTTCTATCTTCTTTCTTTCTTTCTTCTTTCTTTCTTTCTTTCTCTCTTCTTTCTTTCTTTCTTTCTTCTTTCTTTCTTTCTTCTTTGTTTCTTTCTTTCTTCTTACTTTTCTTTCTTTTCTTTCTTCTTCTTTCTTTCTTTCTTCTTTCCTTCTTTCTTCTTTCTTTCTTTCTTTCTTCTTTCATTCTTTCTTCTTTCTTTCTTCTTTCTTCTTTCTCTCGTCTTTCTTTCTCTCGTCTTTCATTCTCTCGTCTTTATTTCTCTCGTCTTTCTTTCTTTAGTCTTTCTTTCTTTCTTCTTACTTTCTTCTTTCTTCTTTCTTTCTTCTCTCTTTCTTCTCTCTTTCTTTCTTTCTTCTTTCTTTCTTCTTTTTTTTCTTCTTTCTTTCTTTCTTCTCTCTTTTTTTATTCTTTCTTTCTTTTGTCTTTCTTTATTTCTTCTTTCTTTCTTTTTTCTTTATTTATTTCTTTCTTCTTTCTTTCTAATTTCTTTCTTACTTTCTTCTTTCTTCTTTCTTTCTTCCTTTCTTATTTCTTTCTTCTTTCTTTCTTTCTTCTTTCTTTCTTCTTCCTTTATTTCTTCTTCTTTCTTTCTTCTTTCTTTTTTTTCTTCTTTCTTTCTTTCTTCTTTCTTCTTTCTTCTTTCTTCTTTCTTCTTTCTTCTTTCTTCTTTCTTCTTTCTTCTTTCTTCTTTCTTCTTTCTTCTTTCTTTTTTTCTTCTTTCTTCTTTCTTTCTTCTTTCTTTCTTCATTCTTTCTTTTTTCTTTCTCTCTTCTTTCTTTCCTTCTTCTTTCTTTCTTCCTTTCTTTCTTTCTTCTTTCTTCTTTCTTTCTTTCTTCTTTCTTTCTTTCTTCTTTCTTTCTTTTTTCTTTCTTTCTTCTTTCATTCTTTCTTTCTTCTTACTTTCTTCTATCTTTCTTCTTTCTTTCTTTCTTCTTTCTTTTTTCCTACTTTCTTTCTTTCTTCTTTCTTTCTTGTTTCTTTCTTTCTTCATTCTTTCTTTCGTCTTTCTTTCTCTCGTCTTTCTTACTCTCGTCTTTCTTTCTTTCTCTCGTCTTTCTTTCTCTCCTCTTTCTTTCTCCCGTCTTTCTTTCTTCGTCTTTCTTTCTTTCTTCTTTCTTTCTTTCTTCTTTCTTTCTTCTCTTCTTTCTTTCTTCTTTCTTTCTTTCTTCTTTCTTCTTTCTTCTTTTCTTTCTTCTTTCTTTCTTTCTTCTTTCTTTCTTCTTTCTTCTTCTTTCTTTCTTCTTCTTCCTTTTCTTTCTTCTTCTTCCTTTCTTCTTCTTTCTTCCTTTCTTTCTTCTTTCTTTCTTCTTTCTTTCTTCTTTCTTTCTTTCTTCTTTCTTTCTTTCTTCTTTCTTTCTTTCCTTCTTATTTCTTTCTTCTTTCTTTCTTTCATCTCACTTCCTTTCTTATTTCTTTCTTCATTCACTCTTCTTTATTCTTTCTTCTTCCTTTCTTTCTTTCTTCTTTCTTTCTTCTCTCTTCTTTCTTTCTTCTTTCTTCTTTCTTTCTTCTTTCTTCTTTCTTTCTTCTTTCTTTCTTTCTTCTTTCTTCCTTCTTTCTTTCTTTCTTCTTTCTTTCTTTCTTCTTTCTTTCTTTCTTCTTTCTTTCTTTCTTTCTTTCTTCTTTCTTTCTTCTTTCTTTCTTTCATCTTACTTCCTTTCTTCTTTCTTTCTTCATTCATTCTTCTTTATTCTTTCTTCTTTCTTTCTTTCTTTCTTTCTTCTTTTTTCTTCTTTCTTTCTTCTTTCTTTCTTCTTTCTTTCTTCTTTCTTTCTTTATTCTTTCTTTCTTCTTTCTTTCTTCTTTTTTCTTCTTTCTTTCTTTCTTCTTTCTTTCTTCTATCTTTCTTCTTTCTTTCTTTCTTCTTTCTTTTTTTCTTCTTTCTTTCTTTCGTCTTTCTTTCTCTCGTCTTTCATTCTTCCGTCTTTCTTACTTTCTTCTTTCTTTCGTTCTTCTATCTTTCTTCTTTCTTTATTTCTTCTTTCTTTCTTACTTCTTTCTTTCTTTCTTCTTTCTTTCTTCTTCCTTTATTTCTTCTTTCTTTCTTTCTTCTTTCTTTCCTTCTTCTTTCTTTCTTCCTTTCTTTCTTTCTTCTTTCTTCTTTCTTTCTTTCTTCTTTCTTTCTTTCTTCTTTCTTTCTTTTTTCTTTCTTTCTTCTTTCATTCTTTCTTTCTTCTTACTTTCTTCTATCTTTCTTCTTTCTTTCTTTCTTCTTTCTTTTTTCCTTCTTTCTTTCTTTCTTCTTTCTTTCTTTTTTCTTTCTTTCTTCTTTCTTTCTTTCGTCTTTCTTTCTCTCGTCTTTCTTACTCTCGTCTTTCTTTCTCTCGTCTTTCTTTCTCTCGTCTTTCTTTCTCCCGTCTTTCTTTCTCTCGTCTTTCTTTCTTTCGTCTTTCATTCTTTCTTCTTTCTTTCTTTCTTCTTTCTTTCTTTCTTCTTTCTTTCTTACTTCTTTCTTCTTTCTTTCTTTCTTCTTTCTTTTTTCTTCTTACTTTCTTTCTTCTTTCTTTCTTCTTTCTTCTTTCTTTCTTTCTTCTTTCATCTTTCTTTCTTTCTTCTTTCTTTCTTCCTTCTTTCTTTCTTTCTTCTTTCTTTCTTTCTTCTTTCTTTCTTTCTTTCCTTCTTCTTTCTTTCTTCTTTCTTTCTTTCATCTCACATCCTTTCTTCTTTCTTTCTTCATTCATTCTTCTTTATTCTTTCTTCTTTCTTTCTTTCTTTCTTTCTTCTTTCTTTCTTCTTTCTTTCTTCTTTCTTTCTTCTTTCTTTCTTCTTTCTTTCTTTATTCTTTCTTTCGTCTTTCTTTCTTCTTTCTTTCTTCTTTCTTTCTTTCTTCTTACTTTCTTCTATCTTTCTTCTTTCTTTCTTTCTTCTTTCTTTTTTCCTTCTTTCTTTCTTTCTTCTTTCTTCCTTTTTTCCTTCTTTCTTCTTTCTTTCTTTCGTCTTTCTTTCTCTCGTCTTTCTTACTCTCGTCTTTCTTTCTCTCGTCTTTCTTTCTCTCGTCTTTCTTTCTCCCGTCTTTCTTTCTCTCGTCTTTCTTTCTTTCGTCTTTCATTCTTTCGTCTTTCTTTCTTCTTTCTTTCTTCTTTCTTTCTTTCTTCTTTCTTTCTTCTTTCTTTCTTTCTTCTTTCATCTTTCTTTCTTTCTTCTTTCTTTCTTCTTAGTTTCTTTCTTTCTTTCTTCTTTCTGTCTTTCTAATTTCTTTCTTTCTTTCTTCTTTCTTTCTTCTTTCTTTCTCTCGTCTTACTTTCTCTCGTCTTTCTTTATCTCGTCTTTCTTTCTCTCGTCTTTCTTTCGTTCGTCTTTCTTTCTTTTGTCTTTCTTTCTTTTGTCTTTCTTTCTCTCTTTTTTCTTTCTTTCTTCTTTCTTTCTTTCTTCTTTCTTTCTTTCTTTCTTCTTTCTTTCTTCTTTCTTTCTTTCTTCTTTCTTTCTTTCGTCTTTCTTTCTTTCTTCTTTCTTTCTTTCTTTCTTCTTTCTTTCCACTTCCTTTCCTTCTTCTTTCTTTCTTCTTTCTTTCTTTCGTCTTTCTTTGTCTCGTCTTTCTTTCTCTCGTCTTTCTTTCTCTCGTCTTTCTTTCTCCCGTCTTTCTTTCTCTCGTCTTTCTTTCTCTCGTCTTTCTTTCTCTCGTCTTACTTTCTTCTTTAATTCTTTCTTTCTTTCTTCTTTCTTTCTTCTTTTTTTTCTTTCTTTCTTTCTTCTTTCTTTTTTTCTTCTTTCTTTCTTTTGTCTTTCTTTCTTTCGTCTCTCTTTCTTTCTTCTTTCTTTCTTTCTTCTTTCTTTCTTCTTCCTTTATTTCTTCTTTCTTTCTTTCTTCTTTCTTTTTCTCTTCTTTCTTTCTTTCTTCTTTCTTTCTTCTTTATTCTTTCTTCTTTCTTCTTTCTTTCTTCTTTCTTCTTTCTTCTTTCTTCTTTCTTCCTTTCTTCTTTCTTTCTTTCTTCATTCTTTCTTCTGTCTTTCTTTCTTCGTTCTTTCTTTCTTCCTTCTTTCTTTCTTTCTTTCATTCTTTCTTTCTTCTTTCTTTCTTCTTTCTTTCTTCTTAATTTCTTTCTTCTTTCTTTCTTTCTTTCTTCTTTCTTTCTTCTTTCTTTCTTTCATCTTACTTCCTTTCTTCTTTCTTTCTTCATTCATTCTTCTTTATTCTTTCTTATTTCTTTCTTTCTTCTTTCTTTCTTCTTTCTTTCTTCTTTCTTTCTTCTTTCTTCTTTCTTTCTTTATTCTTTCTTTCTTCTTTCTCTCTTCTTTCTTTCTTCTTTCTTTTTTTCTTCTTTCTTCTTTCTTTCTTTCTTCTTTCTTTTTTTCTTCTTTCTTTCTCCCGTCTTTCTTTCTCTCGTCTTTCTTTCTCTCGTCTTTCTTTCTCTCGTCTTTCTTTCTTCTGTCTTTCTTACTTTCTTCTTTCTTTCTTTCTTCTTTCTTTCTTCTTTGTTTCTTTCTTTATTTTTTCTTTCTGTCTTGCTTCTTTCCTTCTTTCTTTCTTCTTTCTCTCGTCTTTCTTTCTTTCGTCTTACTTTCTTCTTTCTTTCTATCTTCTTTCTTCTTTCCTTCTTATTTCTTTCTTTCTTCTTTCTTTCTTTCTTCTTTCTTTCTTTCTTTCTTATTTCTTTCTACTTTCTTTCTTTCTTCTTTCTTTCTTCTTTCTTTCTTTCGTCTTTCTTTCTCTCATCTTTCTTTCTCTCGTCTTTCTTTCTCTCGTCTTTCTTTCTCCCGTCTTTCTTTCTCTCGTCTTTCTTTCTCTCGTCTTTCTTTGTTCTTTCTTTCTTTCTTCTTTCTTTCTTCTTTCATGCTTTCTTCTTTCTTTCTTTCTTCTTTCTTTCTTTCTTTCTTCATTCTTTCTTTCTTCTTTCTTTCTTCTTTCTTTCTTTCTTCCTTCTTTCTTTCTTCTTTCATTCTTCTTTCTTTCTTTTTTCTTTCTTCTTTCTTCTTGCTTTCTTCCTTCTTTCTTTCTTCTTTCTTTCTATCTTCTTTCTTTCTTTCTTCTTTCTTTCTTTCTTTCTCTCTTCTTTCTTTCTTTCTTTCTTCCATCTTTCTTTCTTCTTTGTTTCTTTCTTTCTTCTTTCTTTCTTTCTTCTTTCTTTATTCTTTCTTTCTTCTTTCTTTCTTTCTTCTTTCTTTCTTCCTTTCTTCTTTCTTTCTTTCTTCTTTCTTTCTTTCTTCTTTCTTTCTTTCTTCTTTCTTTCTTCTTTATTTCTTTCTTCTTTCTCTCGTCTTTCTTTCTCTCGTCTTTCTTTCTCTCGTCTTTCTTTCGTTCGTCTTTCTTTCTTTCTTCTTTCTTTCTTACTTCTTTCTTTCTTCTTTCTTCTTTCTTTCTTCTTTCTTCTTTCTTTCTTCTTTCTTTCTTCTTTCTTTCTTCTCTCTTCTTTCTTTCTTCTTTCTTCTTTCTTCTTTCTTTCTTCTTTCTTCTTTCTCTCTTCTTTCTTTCTTTCTTCTTTCTTTCTTCTTTCTTTCTTTCTTCTTTCTTTCTTCATTCTTTCTTTCTTTCTTCTTTCTTTCTTTCTTCTTTCTTTCTTCTTTCTTTCTTTCTTCTTTCTTCCTTCTTTTTTTCTTCTTTCTTTCTTTCTTCTTTCTTTTTGCTTCTTTCTTTCTTTCTTCTTTCTTTCTTCTTACTTTCTTTCTTCTTTCTTTCTTTCTTTCTTCTTTCTTTCTTCTGTCTTTCGTTCTTTCTTTCTTTCTTCTTTCTTTCTTTCTAATTTCTTTCTTTCTTCTTTCTTTCTTTCTTCTTTCTTTCCCTCTTTCTTCCTTCTTCTTTCTTTCTTCTTTCTTTCTTTCTTCTTTATTTCTTCTTTCTTCTCTCTTTCGTCTTTCTTGTTTCGTCTTTCTTTCTCTCGTCTTTCTTTCTCTCGTCTTTCTCTCTTCTTTCTTTCTCTCTTCTTTCTTTCTTTCGTCTTTCTTTCTTTCTTCTTTCTTTCGTACTTCTTTCTTTCTTCTTTATTCTTTCTTTCTTAATTCTTCTTTCTTTCTTCTTTCTTTCTTCTTTCTTTCCTCTTTCTTTCTTTATTGCTTCTTTCTTTCTTCTTTCTTACTTTCTTTCTTCTTTCTTTCTTCTTTCTTTCTTTCTTTTTTCTTTCTTCTTTCTTTCTTTCTTTCTTCTTTCTTTCTTTCTTCTTTCTTTCTTTCTTCTTTCTTTCTTTTCTTCTTTCTTTCTTCTTTCTTCTTTCTTACTTCTTTCTTCTTTCTTTCTTCTTTCTTTCTTTCTTCTTTCTTCTTTCTTTCTTCTTACTTTTTTTCTTCTTTCTTTCTTTCTTCTTTCTTTCTTTCTTTCTTTCTTCTTTCTTTCTTCTTTCTTTCTTCTTTCTTTCTTCCTTCTTTCTTTCTTTCTTTCTTTCTTTCTTCTTTCTTCTTTCTTTCTTTCTTCTTTCTTTCTTTCTTCTTTCTTTCTTTCTTCTTTCTTCTTTCTTTCTTTCTTCTTTCTTACTTTCTTCTTTCTTTCTTTCTTCTTTCTTTCTTTCTTCTTTCTTTCTTTCTTCTTTCTTTCTTTCTTCTTTCTTTCTTCTTTCTTCTTTCTTTCTTTCTTCTTTCTTTCTTTCTTTCTTTCTTTCTTTCTTTCTTTCTTTCTTTCTTCTTTTTTTCTTCTTTCTTGTCTCTTTCGTCTTTCTTTGTTTCGTCTTTCTTTCTCTCGTCTTTCTTCTTTCTTTCTTTCTTCTTTCATTCTTCTTTCTTTCTCTCTTCTTTCTTTCTTCTTTCTCTCTTTCTTCTTTCTTCTTCTTTCTTTCTTTCTTCTTTCTTTCTTCTTTCTTTCTCTCATCTTTTTTTCTCTCGTCTTTCTTTCTCTCGTCTTTCTTTCTCTCGGCTTTTCTTTCATTCGTCTTTCTTTCTTTTGTCTTTCTTGCTTTCGTCTTTCTTTCTCTCTTTTTTCTTTCTTTCTTCTTTCTTTCTATCTTCTTTCTTTCTTTCTTCTCTCTTCCTTTCTTTCTTCTTTCTTTCTTCTTTCTTTCTTTCTTTCTTCTTTATTTCTTCTTTCTTTCTCTCTTTTTTCCTTCTTTCTTCTTTCTTTCTTTCTTTCTTTCTTCTTTCTTTCTTTCATTCTTCTTTCTTTCTTTCTTCTTTCTTCTTTCTTTCTTTCTTTCTTCTTTCTTTCTTCTTTCTTCTTTTCTTCTTTCTTCTTTGTTTCTTTCTTCTTTCTTTCTTCCTTCTTTCGTTCTTCTTTCTTTCTTCTTTCTTTCTTTCTTCTTTCTTTCTTTCTTTCTTCTTTCTTTCTTCTTTCTTTCTTTCTTCTTTCTTTCTTCTTTCTTTCTCTCGTCTTTTTTTCTCTCGTCTTTCTTTCTCTCGTCTTTCTTTCTCTCGTCTTTCTTTCGTTCGTCTTTCTTTCTTTTGTCTTTCTTGCTTTCGTCCTTCTTTCTCTCTTTTTTCTTTCTTCTTTCTTTCTTTCTTTCTTCTTTCTTTCTTTCTTCTTTCTTTCTTTCTTTCTTCTTTCTTTCTTTCTTCTTTCTCTCTTTCTTCTTTATTTCTTCTTTCTTTCTCTCTTTTTTCTTTCCTTCTTCTTTATTTCTTTCTTTCTTCTTTCTTTCTTTCTTCTTTCTTTCTTTCTTCTTTCTTTCTTTCTTCTTTCTTTCTTCCTTTCTTCCTTTTTTCTTCTTTCTTTCTTTCTTATTTCTTCTTGCTTCTTTCTTTCTTTCTTCTTTCTTTCTTCCTTCTTTCTTTCTTTCTAATTTCTTTCTACTTTCTTTCTTTCTTCTTTCTTTCTTTCTTCTTTATTTCTTTCTTTCTTATTTCTTTCTTCCTTCATTCTTTCGTCTTTCTTTCTTTCTTCTTTCTTTCTTTCTTCTTTATTTCTTTCTTTCTTATTTCTTTCTTCCTTCATTCTTTCGTCTTTCTTTCTTTCTTTCTCTCGTCTTTCTTACTCTCGTCTTTCTTTCTCTCGTCTTTCTTTCTCTCGTCTTTCTTTCTCTCGTCTTTCTTTCTTTCGTCTTTCTTTCTTTCGTCTTTCTTTCTTCTTTCTTTCTTTCTTTCTTCTTTCTTTCTTCTTTCTTTCTTCTTTCTTCTTTCTTCTTTCTACCTTTCTTCTCTCTTTATTTCTTCTTTCTTTCTTCTGTCTTTCTTTCTTCGTTCTTTCTTTCTTCCTTTTTTCTTTCTTTCTTATTTCTTTCTTCTTTTTTCTTTCTTCTTTCTTTCTTTCGTCTTTCTTTCACTCGTCTTTCTTACTCTCGCCTTTCTTTCTCTCGTCTTTCTTTCTCTCGTCTTCCTTTGTTCTTTCTGTCTTTCTTTCTTCTTTCTTTCTTCTTTTTTTCTTTCTTTATTCTTTCTTCTTTCTTCTTGCTTTCTTCCTTCTTTCTTTCTTTCTTCTTTCTTTCTTTCTTCTTTCCTTCTGTCTTTCTATGTTCTTTCTTTCTTTCTTCTTTCTTTCTTTATTCTTTCTTTCTTCTTTCTTTCTTCTTTCTTTCTTCTTTCTTTCTTTCTTCTTTCTTTCATTCTTACTTTTTTTCTTCTTTCTTTCTTCTTTCTTTCTTTCTTCTTTCTTTCTTTCTTCTTTCTTTCTTCTTTGTTTCTTCTTTGTTTCTTTCTTTCTTTCTTCTTTCTTTCTTTCTTCTTTCTTTCTTCTTTCTTCTTTCTCTCGTCTTACTTTCTCTCGTCTTTCTTTCTCTCGTCTTTCTTTCTGTCGTCTTTCCTTCTTTCGTTTTTCTTTCTTCTTTCTTCTTTCTTTCTTCTTTCTTTCTTTCTTTCTTCTTTCTTTCTTCTTTCTTCTTTCTTTCTTTCTTCTTTCTTTTTTCTTTCTAAATTTCTTCTTTCATTCTTTCTTCTTTTTTTCTTTCTTCTTTCTTTCTTTCTTTTTCTTTCTTTCTTTCTTCTTTCTTTCTTCTTTCTTTGTTTCTTCTTTCTTTCTTTCTTCTTTCTTTCTTTCTTCTTTCTTTCTTCTTTCTTTCATTCTTCTTTCTTTCTTTCTTTCTTCTTTCTTTCTTCTTTTTTTCTTCTTTCTTTCTTTCTTCTTTCTTTATTTCTTTCTTCTTTCTTTCTAAATTCTTTCATACTTCTTACTTTCTTTCTTCTTTCTTTCTTTCTTCTTTCTTTCTTACTTTCTTCTTTCTTTCTTCTTTCTTTCTTTCGTCTTTCTTTCTCTCGTCTTTCTTTCTCTCTTCTTTCTTTCTCTCGTCTTTCTTTCGTTCGTCTTTCTTTCTTTCTTCTTTCTTTCTTACTTCTTTCTTTCTTCTTTCTTCTTTCTTCTTTATTTCTTCTTTCTTCTTTCTTTCTTCTTTCTTTCTTCTTTCTTTCTTTCTTCTTTCTTTCTTCTTTCTTTCTTTCTTCCTTCTTTCTTTATTCATTCTTCCTTTCTTTCTTCTTTCTTTCTTCTTTCTTTCTTCTTTCTTTCTTTCTTCTTTCTTACTTTCTTCTTTCTTTCTTTCTTCTTTCTTTCTTCTTTCTTTCTTTCATCTTACTTCCTTTCTTCTTTCTTTCTTCATTCATTCTACTTTATTCTTTCTTTCTTCTTTCTTTCTTTCTTTCTTTCTTCTTTCTTTCTTCTTCCTTCTTTCTTTTGTCTTTCTTCTTTCTTTCTTCTTTCTTTCTTTCTTCTTTCTTTCTTCTTTCTTTCTTCTTTCTTTCTTTCTTCCTTTCTTTCTTTCTTCCTTTTTCTTTCATTCTTCCTTCTTTCTTTCTTTCTTCTTTCTTCTTTCTTTCTTTCTTCTTTCTTTCTTCTTTCTTTCTTCTTTCTTTCTTTCTTTCTTCTTTCTTTCTTTCTTCTTTCTTCCTTTCTTTCTTCTTTCTTTCTTCTTTCTTTCTTCTTTCTTTCTTCTTTATTTCTTTCTTTCTTCTTTCTTTCTTTCTTCATTCTTTCTTCTTTCTTTCTTTCTTCTTTCTTTCTTTCTTTCTTCTTTCTTTCTTTCTTCTTTCTTTCTTTCTTCTTTCTTTCTTTCTTCTTTCTTCTTTCTTTCGTTCTTCTTTCTTTCTTCTTTCTTTCTTTCTTCTTTCTTTCTTCTTTCTTTCTTTCGTCTTACTTCCTTTCTTCTTTCTTTCTTCATTCATTCTTCTTTATTCTTTCTTTCTTCTTTCTTCCTTCTTTCTTTCTTCTTTCCTTCTTCTTTCTTTCTTTCTCTTTCTTTCTTCTTTCTACTTCTATCTTTCTTCTTTCTTTCTTCTATCTTTCTTCTTTCTTTCTTTCTTCTTTCCTTTTTTCTTCTTTCTTTCTTTCTTTCTTCTTTCTT
Source organism: Columba livia (assembly GCF_036013475.1). NCBI lineage: Eukaryota > Metazoa > Chordata > Aves > Columbiformes > Columbidae > Columba > Columba livia. The sequence continues at coordinate 18,408 of NW_027043210.1, forward strand.
TCTTTCTTTCTTATTTCTTTCTTCTTCCTTTCTTTCGTCTTTCTTTCTCTCGTCTTTCTATCTTTCGTCTTTCTTTCTTCTTTCTTTCTTTCTCCTTTCTTTCTTCTTTCTTTCCATCTTCTTTCTTCTTTCTTTCTTTCTTCTTCTTTCTTTCTACTTTCTTTCTTTCTTCCTTCTTTCTTCTTTCTTTCTTTTGTCTTTCTTTCTCCCGTCTTTTTTTCTTTCGTCTTTCTTTCTTCTTTCTTTCTTCTTCTTTCTTTCTTTCTTTCTTTCTTCTTCCTTTCTTATTCTCTTCTTTCTTCTATTCTTCTTTCTTTCTTTCTTCTCTCTTTCTTCTTCCTTCTTTCTTTCTTCTTTATTTCTTCTTTCTTCTTTCTTTCTTCTTTCTTCTTTCTTTCTTATTTCTTCTTTCTTCTTTCTTTCTTCTCTTCTTTCTTTCTTCTTTCTTTTTCTTCTTTCTTTCTTTCTTCTTTCTTTATTCTTTCTTTCTTCTTTCTTTCTTTCTATTTCTTTTTTCTTCTTTCTTTCTTCTTTCTTCTTTCCGTCTTCTTTCTTTCTTTCTTCTTTCTTTCTTCTTTCTTTATTTCTTCTTTTTTTATTCTTTCTTTCTTCTTTCTTTCTTCTTTCTTTCTCTCGTCTTACTTTCTCTCGTCTTTCTTTATCTCGTCTTTCTTTCTCTCATTTTTCTTTCATTCGTCTCTTTCTTTCTTTGTCTTTCTTCTTTCTTTCTTTCTTCTTTCTTCTCTCTTCTTTCCTTCTTCTTTCTTCCTTCTTTCTTTCTTTCTTCTTTCTTTCTTCTTTCTTCTCTCTTTCGTCTTTCTTTGTTTCGTCTTCCTTTGTTTCGTCTTTCTTTCTCTCGTCTTTCCTCTCTTCTTTCTTTCTCTCTTCTTTCTTTCTTTCGTCTTTCTTTCTTTCTTCTTTCTTTCGTACTTCTTTCTTTCTTCTTTATTAGTTCTTTCTTAATTCTTCTTTCTTTCTTCTTCCTTTCTTCTTCTTTCCTCTTTCTTTCTTTATTGCTTCTTTCTTTCTTCTTTCTTCCTTTCTTTCTTCTTTCTTTCTTCTTTCTTTCTTTCTTTTTCTTTCTTCTTTTTTTCTTTCTTTCTTCTTTCTTTCTTTCTTCTTTCTTTCTTTCTTCTTTCTTCTGTCTTCTTTCTTACTTCTTTCTTCTTTCTTTCTTCTTTCTTCTTTCTTCTTCTTTCTCTTTCTTCTTCTTACTTTCTTTCTTCTTCTTTCTTTCTTCTTTCTTTCTTCTTTCTTCTTTCTTCTTCTTTCTTTCTTCTTTCTTCTTTCTTCTTTCTTCTTTCTTCTTTCTCTCGTCTTTCTTTCTCTCGTCTTTCTTTCTCCCGTCTTTCTTTCTCTCGTCTTTCTTCTTTCGTCTTTCTTTCTTTCTTTCTTATTACTTTCTTGTTTCTTCTTTCTATCTTCTTTCTTCTTTCATATTTCTTTCTTTCTTTTTTCTTTCTTTCTTCTTTTTTTCTTCTTTCTTTCTTCTTTCATTTTTCTTCTTTCTTTCTTTGTCTTTCTTTCTTCTTTCTTTCTTTCTTCTTTATTTATTTCTTTCTTCTCTTCTTTCTACTTTCTTTCTTACTTTCTTCTTTCTTTCTTCTTTCTTTCTTCCTTTCTTCTTTCTTCTTCTTCTTTCTTTCGTCTTTCTTTCTCTCGTCTTTCTTTCTCTCGTCTTTCTTTCTCTTGTCTTTCTTTCTCCGTCTTTCTTTCTCTCGTCTTTCTTCCCTCGTCTTTCTTTCTCTCGTCTTACTTTCTTCGTCTTTCTTTCTTTCGTCTCTCTTCTTCTTCTTTCTTCTTTCTTCTTTCTTCTTTCTTCTTTCTTCTTTCTTCTTTCTTCTTTCTTCTTTCTTCTCTTTCTTCTTCTTCTCTTTCTTCTTTCTTTCTTTTTTCTTTCTTTCTTCTTTCTTTCCTTCTTTTTTCTTTCTTCCTTTCCTTTCTTCTTTCTTCTTCATTCTTCTTCTTTCTTCTTTCTTCTTTCTTTCTTCTTTCTTCTTCTTCTTTCTTTCTTCTTTCTTCTTTTCTTTCTTCTATCTTTCTTCTTCTTTCTTCTTTCTTCTTCTTTCTCTCTTTTCCTCTTTCTTCTTCTTTTTCTTTCTTCTTTCTTTCTTCTTTCTTCCTTTCTTTCTTCTTCTTTCTTCTTCTTTCTTCTCTTCTTTCTTCTTTCTTCTTCTCTTTCTTTTCTTTCTTCCTTTCTTTCTTCTTTCTTTCTTCTTTCTTTCTTCTTTCTTTCTTCTTTCTTTCTTTCTTCTTCTTCTTTCTTCTTTCTTTCTTCTTTCTTCTTTCTTCTTTCTTTCTTTCTTTCTTCTTTCTTTCTTTCTTCTTGTCTTTCTTCTTCTTTCTTTCTTTTTCTTTCTTCTTTCTTTCGTTCTTTCTTTCTTCTTTCTTTCTTCTTCTTTCTTTCTTCTTTCTTTCTTTCGTCTTACTTCCTTTCTTCTTTCTTTCTTCATTCATTCTTCTTTATCCTTTCTTTCTTCTTTCTTTCTTCTTTCTTCCTTCTTTCCTTCTTCTTTCTTTCTTTCTTCTTCTTTCTTTCTTCTTTCTTTCTTCTTCCTTTATATCTTCTTTCCTTCTTTCTTCTTTCTTTTTTTCTTCTTTCTTTCTTTCTTCTTTCTTCTTCTTTCTTCTTTCTTCTTTCTTCTTTCTTCTTCTTCTTTCTTCTTTCTCTTCTTTCTTCTTTCTTCTTTCTTCTTTCTTTCTTCTTTCTTTCTTCTTTCTTTCTTTTTTCTTCTTTCTTCTTTCTTTCCTTCTTCTTTCTTTCTTCCTTTCTTTCTTTCTTCCTTTTTCTTTCATTCTTCCTTCTTTCTTTCTTTCTTCTTTCTTCTTTCTTTCTTTCTTCTTTCTTTCTTCTTTCTTTCTTCTTTCTTTCTTTCTTTCTTCTTTCTTTCTTCTTTCTTCTTTCTTCCTTTCTTTCTTCTTTCTTTCTTCTTTCTTTTCTTCTTTCTTTCTTCTTTATTTCTTTCTTTCTTTCTTTCTTCTCTTTATTTCTTCTTTCTTCTTTCTTTCTTTCTTCTTTCTTCTTTCTTTCTTCTTTCTCTTCTTTCTTCTTTCTTTCTCTTTCTTTCTTCTTTCTTTCTTCTTCTTCTTTCTTTCTTTCTTCTTTCTTTCTTTCTTCTTTCTTCTTTCTTTCGTTCTTCTTTCTTTCTTCTTTCTTTCTTTCTTCTTTCTTCTTCTTCTTTCTTTCTTTCGTCTTACTTCCTTTCTTCTTTCTTTCTTCATTCATTCTTCTTTTATTCTTTCTTTCTTCTTTCTCCTTCTTTCTTTCTTCTTTCCTTCTTCTTTCTTTCTTTCTTCTTTCTTTCTTCTTTCTTACTTCTATCTTTCTTCTTTCTTTCTTCTATCTTTCTTCTTTCTTTCTTTCTTCTTTCCTTTTTTCTTCTTTCTTTCTTTCTTTCTTCTTTCTTTCTTTCTTTCTTTCTTATTTCTTTCTTCTTCCTTTCTTTCGTCTTTCTTTCTCTCGTCTTTCTATCTTTCGTCTTTCTTTCTTCTTTCTTTCTTTCTCCTTTCTTTCTTCATTCTTTCCATCTTCTTTCTTCTTTCTTCTTCTTTCTTTCTTCTTTCTTTCTACTTTCTTTCTTTCTTCCTTCTTTCTTCTTTCTTTCTTTTGTCTTTCTTTCTCCCGTCTTTTTTTCTTTCGTCTTTCTTTCTTCTTTCTTTCTTTCTTCTTTCTTTCTTTCTTTCTTTCTTTCTTCTTTCTTTCTTATTTCTTCTTTCTTCTTTCTTTCTTTCTTCTTTCTTTCTTTCTTCTTTCTTTTTCTTCTTTCTTTCTTTCTTCTTTCTTTATTCTTTCTTTCTTCTTTCTTTCTTTCTTATTTCTTTTTTCTTCTTTCTTTCTTCTTTCTTCTTTCCGTCTTCTTTCTTTCTTTCTTCTTTCTTTCTTCTTTCTTATTTCTTCTTTTTTTATTCGTTCTTTCTTCTTTCTTTCTTCTTTCTTTCTCTCGTCTTACTTTCTCTCGTCTTTCTTTATCTCGTCTTTCTTTCTCTCATTTTTCTTTCATTCGTCTTTCTTTCTTTTGTCTTTCTTCTTTCTTTCTTTCTTCTTCTTTCTCTCTCTTTCTTCCTTCTTCTTTCTTCCTTCTTTCTTTCTTTCTTCTTTCTTTCTTCTTTCTTCTCTCTTTCGTCTTTCTTTGTTTCGTCTTTCTTTGTTTCGTCTTTCTTTCTCTCGTCTTTCTCCTTTCTTTCTCTCTTCTTTCTTTCTTTCGTCTTTCTTTCTTTCTTCTTTCTTTCGTACTTCTTTCTTTCTTCTTTATTAGTTCTTTCTTAATTCTTCTTTCTTTCTTCTTCCTTTCTTCTTTCTTTCCTCTTTCTTTCTTTATTGCTTCTTTCTTTCTTCTTTCTTCCTTTCTTTCTTCTTTCTTTCTTCTTTCTTTCTTTCTTTTTTCTTTCTTCTTTTTTTCTTTCTTTCTTCTTTCTTTCTTTCTTCTTTCTTTCTTTTCTTCTTTCTTTCTTCTGTCTTCTTCTTACTTCTTTCTTCTTTCTTTCTTCTTTCTTTCTTTCTTCTTTCTTCTTCTTTCTTTCTTCTTACTTTCTTTCTTCTTTCTTTCTTTCTTCTTTCTTTCTTTCTTTCTTTCTTCTTTCTTTCTTCTTTCTTTCTTCTTTCTTTCTTCTTTCTTCTTTCTCTCGTCTTTCTTTCTCTCGTCTTTCTTTCTCCCGTCTTTCTTTCTCTCGTCTTTCTTTCTTTCGTCTTTCTTTCTTTCTTTCTTATTACTTTCTTGTTTCTTCTTTCTTTCTTCCTTTCTTTCTTTCTTCTTTCTTTCTTTCTTTTTTCTTTCTTTCTTCTTTTTTTCTTCTTTCTTTCTTCTTTCATTTTTTCTTCTTTCTTTCTTTTGTCTTTCTTTCTTCTTTCTTTCTTTCTTCTTTATTTATTTCTTTCTTCTTTCTTTCTACTTTCTTTCTTACTTTCTTCTTTCTTTCTTCTTTCTTTCTTCCTTTCTTCTTTCTTTCTTCTTTCTTTCTTTCGTCTTTCTTTCTCTCGTCTTTCTTTCTCTCGTCTTTCTTTCTCTTGTCTTTCTTTCTCCCGTCTTTCTTTCTCTCGTCTTTCTTTCCCTCGTCTTTCTTTCTCTCGTCTTACTTTCTTTCGTCTTTCTTTCTTTCGTCTCTCTTTCTTTCTTCTTTCTTCTTTCTTCTTTCTTCTTTCTTCTTTCTTCTTATCTCTTTCTTCTTTCTTCTTTCTTCTTTCTTCTTTCTTCTTTCTTCTTTCTTTCTTCTTTCTTTCTTCTTTCTTTCTTTTTTCTTTCTTTCTTCTTTCTTTCCTTCTTCTTTCTTTCTTCCTTTCTTTCTTTCTTCTTTCTTCTTTCATTCTTTCTTCTTTCTTTCTTTCTTCTTTCTTTCTTCTTTCTTTCTTTCTTCTTTCATTCTTTCTTTCTTCTTTCTTTCTTCTATCTTCTTCTTTCTTTCTTCTTTCTCTTTTCTTCTTTCTTCTTCTTCTCTCTTCTTTTCTTTCTTCTTTCTTTCTTCTTTCTTCTTTCTTCTTTCTTTCTTTTTTCTATCTTTCTTTCTTCTTTCTTCCTTTCTTTCTTCTTTCTTTCTTCTTTCTCTTCTTCTTCTTTCTTTCTTTCTTCTTTCTTTCTTTCTTCTTTCTTCCTTTCTTTCTTCTTCTTTCTTCTTTCTTTCTTCTTCTTTCTCTTCTTTCTTTCTTCTTTCTTTCTTTCTTCTATTCTTTCTTCTTCTTTCTTTCTTCTTTCTTCTTCTTCTTTCTTCTTTCTTTCTTTCTTCTTTCTTTCTTTCTTCTTTCTTTCTTTCTTCTTTCTTCTTCTTCGTTCTTTCTTCTTCTTTCTTTCTTTCTTCTCTTCTTTCTTCTTTCTTTCTTTCGTCTTACTTCCTTTCTTCTTTCTTTCTTCATTCATTCTTCTTTATCCTTTCTTTCTTCTTTCTTTCTTCTTTCTTCCTTCTTCCTTCTTCTTTCTTTCTTTCTTCTTTCTTTCTTTCTTCTTTCTTTCTTCTTCCTTTATTTCTTCTTTCCTTCTTTCTTCTTTCTTTTTTCTTCTTCTTTCTTTCTTCTTTCTTTCTTCTTTCTTCTTTCTTCTTTCTTCTTCTTCTTCTTCTTTCTTCTTTCTTCTTTCTTCTTTCTTCTTTCTTCTTTCTTCTTTCTTTCTTCTTCTTTCTTCTTTCTTTCTTTTTTCTTGTCTTTCTTCTTTCTTTCCTTCTTCTTTCTTTCTTCCTTTCTTTCTTTCTTCCTTTTTCTTTCATTCTTCCTTCTTCTTTTCTTCTTCTTTCTTCTTTCTTTCTTTCTTCTTTCTTTCTTCTTTCTTTTCTTCTTTCTTTCTTTCTTTCTTCTTTCTTTCCTTTCTTCTTTCTTCCTTTCTTTCTTCTTTCTTTCTTCTTTCTTTCTTCTTTCTTTCTTCTTTATTTCTTTCTTTCTTCTTCTTTCTTCTTTCTTTCTTTCTTTCTTCTTTCTTTCTTTCTTCTTTCTTTCTTTCTTTCTTCTTTCTTTCTTTCTTCTTTCTTTCTTTCTTTCTTCTTTCTTTCTTCTTCTCTTTCTTTCTTCTTCTTTCTTTCTTTCTTCTTTCTTCTTTCTTTCGTTCTTCTTTCTTTCTTCTTTCTTTCTTTCTTCTTTTCTTTCTTCTTTCTTTCTTTCGTCTTACTTCCTTTCTTCTTTCTTTCTTCATTCATTCTTCTTTATTCTTTCTTTCTTCTTCTTCCTTCTTTCTTTCTCTTTCCTTCTTCTTCTTTCTTTCTTCTTTCTTTCTTCTTTCTTACTTCTATCTTTCTTCTTTCTTTCTTCTATCTTTCTTCTTTCTTTCTTTCTTCTTTCCTTTTTTCTTCTTTCTTCTTTCTTTCTTTCTTCTTTCTTTCTTTCTTTCTTATTTCTTTCTTCTTCCTTTCTTTCGTCTTTCTTTCTGTCGTCTTTCTATCTTTCGTCTTTCTTTCTTCTTTCTTTCTTTCTCCTTTCTTTCTTCATTCTTTCCATCTTCTTTCTTCTTTCTTTCTTTCTTTCTTCTTTCTTTCTACTTTCTTTCTTTCTTCCTTCTTTCTTCTTTCTTTCTTTTGTCTTTCTTTCTCCCGTCTTTTTTTCTTTCGTCTTTCTTTCTTCTTCTTTCTTTCTTCTTTCTTTCTTTCTTTCTTTCTTTCTTCTTTCTTTCTTATTTCTTCTTCTTCTTCTTTCTTTCTTTCTTCTTTCTTTCTTTCTTCTTTCTTTTTCTTCTTTCTTTCTTTCTTCTTTCTTTATTCTTTCTTTCTTCTTTCTTTCTTTCTTATTTCTTTTTTCTTCTTTCTTTCTTCTTTCTTCTTTCCGTCTTCTTTCTTTCTTTCTCTTTTCTTTCTTCTTTCTTTATTTCTTCTTTTTTTATTCTTTCTTTCTTCTTTCTTTCTTCTTTCTTTCTCTCGTCTTACTTTCTCTCGTCTTTCTTTATCTCGTCTTTCTTTCTCTCATTTTTCTTTCATTCGTCTTTCTTTCTTTTGTCTTTCTTCTTTCTTTCTTTCTTCTTTCTTCTCTCTTTCTTCCTTCTTCTTTCTTCCTTCTTTCTTTCTTTCTTCTTTCTTTCTTCTTTCTTCTCTCTTTCGTCTTTCTTTGTTTCGTCTTTCTTTGTTTCGTCTTTCTTTCTCTCGTCTTTCTCCTTTCTTTCTCTCTTCTTTCTTTCTTTCGTCTTTCTTTCTTTTCTTCTTTCTTTCGTACTTCTTTCTTTCTTCTTTATTAGTTCTTTCTTAATTCTTCTTTCTTTCTTCTTTCTTTCTTCTTTCTTTCCTCTTTCTTTCTTTATTGCTTCTTTCTTTCTTCTTTCTTCCTTTCTTTCTTCTTTCTTTCTTCTTTCTTTCTTTCTTTTTCTTTCTTCTTTTTTTTTTCTTTCTTCTTCTTTCTTTCTTTCTTCTTTCTTTCTTTTCTTCTTTCTTTCTTCTTTCTTCTTTCTTACTTCTTTCTTCTTTCTTTCTTCTTTCTTTCTTTCTTCTTTCTTTCTTCTTTCTTTCTTCTTACTTTCTTTCTTCTTTCTTTCTTTCTTCTTTCTTTCTTTCTTTCTTTCTTCTTTCTTTCTTCTTTCTTTCTTCTTTCTTTCTTCTTTCTTCTTTCTCTCGTCTTTCTTTCTCTCGTCTTTCTTTCTCCCGTCTTTCTTTCTCTCGTCTTTCTTTCTTTCGTCTTTCTTTCTTTTCTTTCTTATTACTTTCTTGTTTCTTCTTTCTTTCTTCTTTCTTTCTTTCTTCTTTCTTTCTTTCTTTTTTCTTTCTTTCTTCTTTTTTTCTTCCTTCTTTCTTCTTTCATTTTTTCTTCTTTCTTTCTTTTGTCTTTCTTTCTTCTTTCTTTCTTTCTTCTTTATTTATTTCTTTCTTCTTTCTTTCTACTTTCTTTCTTACTTTCTTCTTTCTTTCTTCTTTCTTTCTTCCTTTCTTCTTTCTTTCTTCTTTCTTTCTTTCGTCTTTCTTTCTCTCGTCTTTCTTTCTCTCGTCTTTCTTTCTCTTGTCTTTCTTTCTCCCGTCTTTCTTTCTCTCGTCTTTCTTTCCCTCGTCTTTCTTTCTCTCGTCTTACTTTCTTTCATCTTTCTTTCTTTCGTCTCTCTTTCTTTCTTCTTTCTTCTTTCTTCTTTCTTCTTTCTTCTTTCTTCTTTCTTCTTTCTTCTTTCTTCTTTCTTCTTTCTTCTTCTTCTTTCTTCATCTTCTTTCTTCTTTCTTTCTTTTTCTTTCTTTCTTCTTTCTTCTTCTCCTTCTTCTTCTTTCTTCTCCTTTCTTTCTTTCTTCTTTCTTCTTTCATTCTTTCTTCTTTCTTTCTTTCTTCTTTCTTTCTTCTTTCTTTCTTTCTTCTTTCATTCTTTCTTTCTTCTTTCTTTCTTCTATCTTTCTTCTTTCTTTCTTCTTTCTCTTTTTCTTCTTTCTTCTTCTTCTCTCTCTTCTTCTTCTTCTTCTTCTTTCTCTTTCTTTCTTTCTTCTTTCTTTCTTTTTTCTATCTTTCTTTCTTCTTTCTTCCTTTCTTTCTTCTTTCTTTCTTCTTTCTTTCTTCTTTCTTTCTTTCTTTCTTCATTCTTTCTTTCTTCTTTCTTCCTTTCTTTCTTCTTTCTTTCTTCTTTCTTTCTTCTTTCTTTCTTCTTTCTTTCTTTCTTCTTTCTTTCTTTCTTCTTTCTTTCTTCTTTCTTTCTTTCTTCTTTCTTTCTTTCTTTCTTCTTTCTTTCTTTCTTCTTTCTTTCTTCTTCTTTCTTCTTTCTTCTTTCTTCTTTCTTTCGTTCTTTCTTTCTTCTTTCTTTCTTTCTTCTCTTCTTTCTTCTTTCTTTCTTCGTCTTACTTCCTTTCTTCTTTCTTTCTTCATTCATTCTTCTTTATCCTTTCTTTCTTCTTTCTTTCTTCTTTCTTTCTTCTTTCCTTCTTCTTTCTTCTTCTCTTTTCTTTCTTTCTTTCTTTCTTCTTCCTTTATTTCTCTTTCCTTCTTTCTTCTTTCTTTTTTTCTTCTTTCTTTCTTTCTTCTTTCTTTCTTCTTTTCTTCTTTCTTCTTCTTCTTCTTTCTTTCTTCTTTCTTCTTCTTCTTTCTTTCTTTCTTTCTTCTTTCTTCTTCTTCTTCCTTTCTTTCTTCTTTCTTTCTTCTTTCTTTCTTCTTTCTTTCTTCTTTATTTCTTTCTTTCTTCTTTCTTTCTCTTTATTTCTTTCTTTCTTCTTTCTTTCTTTCTTTCTTTCTTTCTTTCTCTTCTTTCTTTCTCTTTCTTTCTTCTTTCTTTCTTCTTTCTTCTTTCTTCTTTCTTTCTTCTTTCTTCTTTCTTTCTTTCTTCTTTCTTCTTTCTTTCGTTCTTCTTTCTTTCTTCTTTCTTTCTTTCTTCTTTCTTTCTTCTTTCTTTCTTTCGTCTTACTTCCTTTCTTCTTTCTTTCTTCATTCATTCTTCTTTATTCTTTCTTTCTTCTTTCTTCCTTCTTTCTTTCTTCTTTCCTTTTCTTTCTTTCTTTCTTCTTCTTTCTTTCTTCTTTCTTACTTCTATCTTTCTCTTTCTTTCTTCTATCTTTCTTCTTTCTTTCTTTCTTCTTTCCTTTTTTCTTCTTTCTTTCTTTCTTTCTTCTTTCTTTCTTTCTTTCTTATTTCTTTCTTCTTCCTTTCTTTCGTCTTTCTTTCTCTCGTCTTTCTATCTTTCGTCTTTCTTTCTTCTTTCTTTCTTTCTCCTTTCTTTCTTCTTTCTTTCCATCTTCTTTCTTCTTTCTTTCTTTCTTTCTTCTTTCTTTCTACTTTCTTTCTTTCTTCCTTCTTTCTTCTTTCTTTCTTTTGTCTTTCTTTCTCCCGTCTTTTTTTCTTTCGTCTTTCTTTCTTCTTTCTTTCTTTCTTCTTTCTTTCTTTCTTTCTTTCTTTCTTCTTCCTTTCTTATTTCTTCTTTCTTCTTTCTTTCTTTCTTTCTTCTTCTCTCTTTCTTCTTCCTTCTTTCTTTCTTCTTATTTCTTCTTTCTTCTTTCTTTCTTCTTTCTTCTTTCTTTCTTATTTCTTCTTTCTCTTTCTTTCTTCTTCTTCTTTCTTTCTTTCTTCTTTCTTTTTCTTCTTTCTTTCTTTCTTCTTTCTTTATTCTTTCTTTCTTCTTTCTTTTCTTTCTTATTTCTTTTTTCTTCTTTCTTTCTTCTTTCTTCTTTCCGTCTTCTTTCTTTCTTTCTTCTTTCTTTCTTCTTTCTTTATTTCTTCTTTTTTTATTCTTTCTTTCTTCTTTCTTTCTTCTTTCTTTCTCTCGTCTTACTTTCTCTCGTCTTTCTTTATCTCGTCTTTCTTTCTCTCATTTTTCTTTCATTCGTCTTTCTTTCTTTTGTCTTTCTTCTTTCTTTCTTTCTTCTTTCTTCTCTCTTTCTTCCTTCTTCTTCTTCCTTCTTTCTTTCTTTCTTCTTTCTTTCTTCTTCTTCTCTCTTTCGTCTTTCTTTGTTTCGTCTTTCTTTGTTTCGTCTTTCTTTCTCTCGTCTTTCTCCTTTCTTTCTCTCTTCTTTCTTTCTTTCGTCTTTCTTTCTTTCTTCTTTCTTTCGTACTTCTTTCTTTCTTCTTTATTAGTTCTTTCTTAATTCTTCTTTCTTTCTTCTTCTTTCTTCTTTCTTCCTCTTTCTTTCTTATTGCTTCTTTCTTTCTTCTTTCTTCCTTTCTTTCTTCTTTCTTTCTTCTTTCTTTCTTTCTTCTTTCTTCTTTTTTTCTTTCTTTCTTCTTTCTTTCTTTCTTCTTTCTTTCTTTTCTTCTTTCTTTCTTCTTTCTTCTTACTTCTTTCTTCTTTCTTTCTTCTTTCTTTCTTTCTTCTTTCTTTCTTCTTTCTTTCTTCTTACTTTCTTTCTTCTTTCTTTCTTTCTTCTTTCTTTCTTCTTCTTTCTTCTTCTTTCTTCTTTCTTCTTTTCTTTCTTCTTTCTTCTTTCTCTCGTCTTTCTTCTCTCGTCTTTCTTTCTCCCGTCTTTCTTTCTCTCGTCTTTCTTTCTTTCGTCTTTCTTTCTTCTTCTTAATTACTTCTTGTTTCTTCTTTCTTTCTTCTTTCTTTCTTCTTCTTTCTTCTTTTTTCTTTCTTTCTTCTTTTTTCTTCTTTCTTCTTCTTTCATTTTTTCTTCTTTCTTCTTTTGTCTTTCTTCTTTCTTTCTTTCTTTCTTCTTTATTTATTTCTTTCTTCTTTCTTTCTACTTTCTTTCTTACTTTCTTCTTTCTTCTTCTTTCTTTCTTCCTTTCTTCTTTCTTTCTTCTTTCTTTCTTTCGTCTTTCTTTCTCTCGTCTTTCTTTCTCTCGTCTTCTTCTCTTGTCTTTCTTTCTCCCGTCTTTCTTTCTCTCGTCTTTCTTTCCTCGTCTTTCTTCTCTCGTCTTACTTCTTTGTCTTTCTTTCTTTCGTCTCTCTTTCTTTCTTCTTCTTCTTTCTTCTTCTTCTTTCTTCTTTCTTCTTCTTCTTTCTTCTTTCTTCTTTCTTCTTCTTCTTTCTTCTTTCTTTCTTTTCTTTCTTTCTTCTTTCTTTCTCTTCTTCTTTCTTTCCTTTCTGTCTTTCTTCTTTCTCTTTCTTCTTTCTTCTTCTTCTTTCTTCTTCTTTCTTTCTTCTTCTTTCTTTCTTCTTTCTTCTTTCTTTCTTCTTTCTTTCTTCTATCTTCTCTTTCTTCTTCTTTCTCTTTTCTTCTTCTTCTTCTTTCTCTCTTCTTTCTTTCTTCTTTCTTTCTTCTTTCTTTCTTCTTTCTTCTTTTCTATCTTCTTTCTTTCTTCTTTCTTCCTTTCTTCTTTCTTTCTTTTCTTCTTTCTTTCTTCTTTCTTTCTTTCTTCTTCTTTCTTCTTCTTCTTTCTTCCTTTCTTTCTTCTTCTTTCTTCTTCTTCTTTCTTCTTTCTTTCTTCTTTCTTTCTTCTTCTTTCTTCTTCTTCTTTCTTCTTCTTTCTTCTTCTTCTTCTTTCTTTCTTCTTCTTTCTTCTTTCTTCTTTCTTTCTTTCTTCTTTCTTCTTCTTTCTTCTTTCTTTCGGTCTTTCTTCTTCTTTTCTTCTTTCTTTCTTCTTCTTTCTTTCGTCTTACTTCCTTTCTTCTTTCTTTCTTCATTCATTCTTCTTTATCCTTCTTTCTTCTTTCTTCTTTCTTTCTTCTTCTTCCTTCTTCTTTCTTTCTTCTTCTTTCTTTCTTCTTTCTTACTTCTATCTTTCTTCTTACTTTCTTCTTTCTTCTTTCTTTCTTCTTCTTTCTTTCTTTCTTAATTTCTTTCTTCTTCCTTTCTTTCGTCTTTCTATCTTTCGTCTTTCTTTCTTCTTTCTTTCTTTCTCCTTTCTTTCTTCTTTCTTTCCATCTTCTTTCTTCTTTCTTCTTTCTTTCTTCTTTCTTTCTACTTCTTTCTTTCTTCCTTCTTTCTTCTTCTTTCTTTCGTCTCTTCTTTCTTCTTCTTTCTTTCTCTTCTTTCTCTTCTTTCTTCTCTTTCTTTCTCTTTCTTCTTTCTTTCTTTCTTCTTCTTTCTTCTTTCTCTTCACTTTTCTTCTTTCTTTCTTTCTTTCTTCTTCTATCTTTCTTCTTCCTCCTTTCTTTCTTCTTTATTTCTTCTTTCTTCTTTCTTTCTTATTTTTCTTTCTTCTTTCTTTCTTCTTCTCTTCTTTCTTCTCTCTCTTTTCTTCTTTCTTTCTTTCTTCTTTCTTTATCTTTCTTTCTTCTTCTTTCTTTATTCTTATTTCTTTTTTCTTCTTTCTTTCTTCTTTCTTCTTTCCTTCTTCTTTCTTTCTTTCTTCTTTCTTTCTTCTTTATTTAATTCTTATTTTTTTATTCTTTCTTCTTCTTTCTTTCTCTTCTTTCTCTCGTCTTTCATTTTTCTTTCATTCGTCTTCTTTCTTTGTCTTTCTTTCTTTCATCTTTCTTTCTTCTTTCTTCTTTCTTTCTTTCTTTCTTCTTTCTTTCTTCTTTCTTTTTTCTTCTTTCTTTCTTCTTTCTGCTTCTTTCTTTCTTCTTTCTTTCTTTCTTTCTTTTTTTCTTCTTTCTTTCTTCTTTCTTTCTTTCTTTCTTCTTTCTTCTTCTTTCTTTTTCTTTCTTTCTTTCTTCTTTCTTCCTTTCTTTCTTCTTTCTTTCTTCTTTCTTTCTTCTTTCTTTCTCTCGTCTTTCTTTCTTCTTTCTTTCTTTCTTCTTTCTTTCTTTCTTCTTCTTCTTTCTTACTTCTTTCTTTCTTCTTTCTTCTTTCTTCTTTCTTCTTTCTTCTTTCTTTCTTCTTTCTTTCTTCTTTCTTTCTTTCTTCTTTCTTTCTTTCTTCCTTCTTTCTTATTCTTTCTTCCTTCTTTCTTCTTTCTTTCTTCTTTCTTTCTTCTTTCTTTCTTTCGTATTTCTTTCTTCTCTCTTCTTCTTCTTTCTTCTTTCTCTTCTTTCTTCTTTCTTCTTCTTTCTTCTTTCTTTCTTCTTCTTTCTTTCTTCTTTCTCTCTTTCTTCTTTCTTCCTTTCTTCTTTCTTTCTTTCTTCTTTCTTCTTCTTCTTCTTTCTTCTCTTCTTTGCTTTCTTTCGTCTTTCTTTCTTTCTTCTTTCTTTCTTTCTTCTTCTTCTTTCTTCTTTCTTTCTTCTTCTTTCTATCTTTCTTTCTTCTTTCTTCTTCTTTCTTTCTTTCTTCTTCCTTCCTTCTTTTTTTCTTCTTCTTCTTTCTTCTTCTTTCTTTTTGCTTTTTTCTTTCTTTCTTCTTTCTTTCTTCTTACTTCTTTCTTCTTTCTTTCTTTCTTTCTTCT
>NW_027043211.1:0-32144 GCF_036013475.1 Columba livia
AGAAAGGGGAAAGAAAGCCCAAAGAAAGCCCAAAGAAAGGGGAAAGAAAGCCCAAAGAAAGCCCAAAGAAAGCCCAAAGAAAGCCCAAAGAAAGGGGAAACAAAGCCCAAAGAAAGGGGAAAGAAAGCCCAAAGAAAGCCCAAAGAAAGCCCAAAGAAAGGGGAAAGAAAGCCCAAAGAAAGGGGAAAGAAAGCCCAGAGAAAGCCCAAAGAAAGGGGAAGGAAAGCCCAAAGAAAGCCCAAAGAAAGGGGAAAGAAAGCCCAAAGAAAGCCCAAGGAAAGTGGAAAGAAAGCCCAAAGAAAGCCCAAAGAAAGGGGAAAGAAAGCCCAAAGAAAGGGGAAAGAAAGCCCAAAGAAAGGGGAAAGAAAGCCAAAGAAAGCCCAAAGAAAGCCCAAAGACAGCCCAAATAAAGGGGAAAGAAAGCCAAAGAAAGGCCAAAGAAAGCCCAAAGAAAGCCCAAAAAAAGGGGAAATAAAGCCCAAAGAAAGTGGAAAGAATGGGGAAAGAAGGCCCAAAGAAAGGGGAAAAAAAGCCCAAAGAAAGCCCAAATAAAGGGGAAAGAAAGCCCAAAGAAAGGGGAAAGAAAGCCCAAAGAAAGGGGAAAGAAAGCCCAAAGAAAGCCCAAAGAAAGGGGAAAGAAAGCCCAAAGAAAGCCCAAAGAAAGCCCAAAAAGGGGAAAGAAAGCCTAAAGAAAGGGGAAAGAAAGCCCAGAGAAAGCACAAAGAAAGAAGAAAGAAAGCCCAAAGAAAGGGAAAGAAAGCCCAAAGAAAGCCCAAAGAAAGGGGAAAGAAAGGGGAAAGAACGCCCAAAGAAAGCCCAAAGAAAGCCCAAAGAAAGGGGAAAGAAAGCCAAAAGAAAGGGGAAAGAAAGGGGAAAGAAAGCCCAAAGAAAGGGGAAAGAACGCCCAAAGAAAGCCCAAAGAAAGGGGAAAGAAAGCCCAAAGAAAGGGGAAAGAACGCCCAAAGAAAGCCCAAAGAAAGGGGAAAGAAAGCCCAAAGAAAGGGAAAAGAAAGCCCAAAGAAAGCCCAAAGAAAGTGGAAAGAAAGGGGAAAGAAACCCAAAGAAAGGGGATAGAAAGCCCAAAGAAAGGGTAAAGAAAGCCCAAAGAAAGCCCAAAGAAAGGGGAAAGAAAGCCCAAAGAAAGCCCAAAGAAAGGGGAAAGAAAGTCCAAAGAAAGCCCAAAGAAAGCCCAAAGAAAGCGCAAAGCAAGCCCAAAGAAAGGGGAAAGAAAGCCCTAAGAAAGGGGAAAGAAAGTCCAAAGAAAGGGGAAAGAAAGCCCAAAGAAAGGGGAAAGAAAGCCCAAAGAAATCCCAAAGACAGCCCAAAGAAATGGGAAAGAAAGCCCAAAGAAAGGGGAATGAAAGCCCAAAGAAAGCAAAAGAAAGCCCAAAGAAAGCCCAAAGAATGTTCAAAGAAAGGGGAAAGAAAGCCCCAAGAAAGGGGAAAGAAAGTCCAAAGAAAGCCCAAAGAAAGCCGAAAGAAAGCCCAAAGAAAGGGGAAAGAAAGCCCAAAGAAAGGGGAAAGAAAGCCCAAAGAAAGGGGAAATAAAGCCCAAAGAAAGCCCAAAGAAAGGGGAAAGAAAGCCCAAAGAAAGGGGAAAGAAAGCCAAAAGAAAGCGGAAAGAAAGCCCAAAGAAAACCCAAATAAAGGGGAAAGAAAGCCCAAAGAAAGGGGAAAGAAAGGGTAAAGAAAGCCCAAAGAAAGGGGAAAGAACGCCCAAAGAAAGCCCAAAGAAAGGGGATAGAAAGCCCAAAGAAAGCCCAAAGAAAGCGCAAAGAAAGCCCAAAGAAAGCCGAAATAAAGCCCAAGGAAAGGGGAAAGAAAGCCCAAGGAAAGCCCAAAGAAAGCCCAAAGAAAGCCCAAAGAAAGCCCAAAGAAAGGGGAAAGAAAGCCCAAAGAAAGGGGAAAGAAAGGGGAAAGAAAGCCCAAAGAAAGGGGAAAGAAAGCCCAAAGAAAGCCCAAAGAAAGCCCAAAGAAAGCCCAAAGAAAGGGGAAACCAAGCCCAAAGAAAGGGGAAAGAAAGCCCAAAGTAAGCCCAAAGAAAGCCCAAAGAAAGGGGAAAGAAAGCCCAAAGAAAGGGGAAAGAAAGCCCAGAGAAAGCCCAAAGAAAGGGGAAGGAAAGCCCAAAGAAAGCCCCAAGAAAGGGGAAAGAAAGCCCAAAGAAAGCCCAATGAAAGTGGAAAGAAAGCCCAAAGAAAGGGGAAAGAAAGCCTAAAGAAAGGGGAAAGAAAGCCCAAAGAAAGGGGAAAGAAAGCCCAAAGAAAGCCCAAAGAAAGCCCAAAGAAAGCCCAAAGAAAGCCCAAAGACAGCCCAAATAAAGGGGAAAGAAAGCCCAAAGAAAGGCCAAAGAAAGCCCAAAGAAAGCCCAAAAAAAGGGGAAATAAAGACCAAAGAAAGTGGAAAGAAAGGGGAAAGAAGGGCCAAAGAAAGGGGAAAAAAAGCCCAAAGAAAGCCCAAATAAAGGGGAAGGAAAGCCCAAAGAAAGGGGAAAGAAAGCCCAAAGAAAGGGGAAAGAAAGCCCAAAGAAAGCCCAAAGAAAGGGGAAAGAAAGCCCAAAGAAAGCCCAAAGAAAGCCCAAAAAAGGGGAAAGAAAGCCTAAAGAAAGGGGAAAGAAAGCCCAGAGAAAGCACAAAGAAAGAAGAAAGAAAGCCCAAAGAAAGGGGAAAGAAAGCCCAAAGAAAGCCCAAAGAAAGGGGAAAGAAAGGGGAAAGAACGCCCAAAGAAAGCCCAAAGAAAGCCCAAAGAAAGGGGAAAGAAAGCCAAAAGAAAGGGGAAAGAAAGGGGAAAGAAAGCCCAAAGAAAGGGGAAAGAACGCCCAAAGAAAGCCCAAAGAAAGGGGAAAGAAAGCCCAAAGAAAGGGGAAAGAACGCCCAAAGAAAGCCCAAAGAAAGGGGAAAGAAAGCCCAAAGAAAGGGGAAAGAAAGCCCAAAGAAAGCCCAAAGAAAGGGGAAAGAAAGCACAAAGAAAGGGGAAAGAAAGGGGAAAGAAAGCCCAAAGAAAAGGGGAAAGAACGCCCAAAGAAAGCCCAAAGAAAGGGGAAAGAAAGCCCAAAGAAAGCCCAAAGAAAGCCCTAAGAAAGCCCAAAGAAAGCCCAAAGAAAGCCCAAAGAAAGGGGCAAGAAAGCCCAAAGAAAGCCCAAAGAAAGCCCAAAGAAAGCCCAAAGAAAGGGGAAAGAAAGCCCAAAGAAAGGGGAAAGAAAGCCCAAAGAGAGCCCAAAGAAAGGGGAAAGAAAGCCCAAAGAAAGCCCAAAGAAAGCCCAAAGAAAGCCGAAAGAAAGGGGAAAGAAAGCCCAAAGAAAGCCCAAAGAAAGCCCAAAGAAAGGGGAAAGAAAGCCCAAAGAAAGGGGAAAGAAAGCCCAAAGAAATCCCAAAGAAAGGGGAAAGAAAGTCCAAAGAAAGCCCAAAGAAAGCCCAAAGAAAGGGGAAAGAAAGCCCAAGAAAGGGGAAAGAAAGCCCAGAGAAAGCCCAAAGAAAGGGGAAGGAAAGCCCAAAGAAAGCCCAAAGAAAGGGGAAAGAAAGCCCAAAGAAAGCCCAAGGAAAGTGGAAAGAAAGCCCAAAGAAAGCCCAAAGAAAGGGGAAAGAAAGCCCAAAGAAAGGGGAAAGAAAGCCCAAAGATAGCCCAAAGAAAGGGGAAAGAAAGGCCAAAGAAAGCCCAAAGAAAGCCCAAAGACAGCCCAAAGAAAGGGGAAAGAAAGCCAAAGAAAGCCCAAAGAAAGCCCAAAGAAAGCCCAAAAAAGGGGGAAATAAAGCCCAAAGAAAGTGGAAAGAAAGGGGAAAGAAAGCCCCAAGAAAGGGGAAAGAAAGCCCAAAGAAAGCCCAAAGAAAGCCCAAAGAAAGCCAAAAGAAAGGGGAAAGAAAGCCCAAAGAAACGGGAAAGAAAGCCCAAAGAAAGCCCAAAGAAAGTGGAAAGAAAGGGGAAAAAAAGCCCAAAGAAAGGGGATAGAAAGCCCAAAGAAAGGGTAAAGAAAGCCCAAAGAAAGCCCAAAGAAAGGGGAAAGAAAGCCCAAAGAAAGCCCAAAGAAAGGGGAAAGAAAGTCCAAAGAAAGCCCAAAGAAAGACCAAAGAAAGCGAAAAGCAAGCCCAAAGAAAGGGGAAAGAAAGCCTAAAGAAAGGGGAAAGAAAGCCCAAAGAAAGGGGAAAGAAAGCCCAGAGAAAGCCCAAAGAAAGGGGAAGGAAAGCCCAAAGAAAGCCCAAAGAAAGGGGAAAGAAAGCCCAAAGAAAGGCGAAAGAAATCCCAAAGACAGCCCAAAGAAAGGGGAAAGAAAGCACAAAGAAAGGGGAATGAAAGCCCAAAGAAAGCCCAAAGAAAGCCCAAAGAAAGCCCAAAGAAAGCCCAAAGAAAGCCCAAAGAAAGGGGAAAGAAAGCCCAAAGAAAGGGGAAAGAAAGCCCAAAGAAAGGGGAAAGAAAGGGGAAAGAAAGCCCAAAGAAAGCCCAAAGAAAGGGGAAAGAAAGCCCAAAGAAAGGGGAAAGAAAGCCAAAAGACAGCGGAAAGAAAGCCAAAAGAAATCCCAAAGAAAGGGGAAAGAAAGCCCAAAGAAAGGGGAAAGAAAGGGGAAAGAAAGCCCAAAGAAAGGGGAAAGAACGCCCAAAGAAAGCCCAAAGAAAGGGGAAAGAAAGCCCAAAGAAAGGGGAAAGAACGCCCAAAGAAAGCCCAAAGAAAGGGGAAAGAAAGCCCAAATAAAGGGGAAAGAAAGCCCAAAGAAAGGGGAAAGAAAGCCAAAAGAAATGGGAAAGAAAGCCCAAAGAAAGCCCAAAGAAAGGGGAAAGAAAGCCCAAAGAAAGGGGAAAGAAAGCACAAAGAAAGCCCAAAGAAAGCGCAAAGAAAGCCCAAAGAAAGCCCAAAGAAAGGGGAAAGAAAGCCCAAAGAAAGGGGAAACAAAGCCCAAAGAAAGGGGAAAGAAAGCCCAAAGAAATCCCAAAGAAAGGGGAAAGAAAGCCCAAAGAAAGCCCAAAGAAAGGGGAAAGAAAGCCCAAAGAAAGGGGAAAGAAAGCCCAGAGAAAGCCCAAAGAAAGGGGAAGGAAAGCCCAAAGAAAGCCCAAAGAAAGGGAAAGAAAGCCCAAAGAAAGCCCAAGGAAAGTGGAAAGAAAGCCCAAAGAAAGCCCAAAGAAAGGGGAAAGAAAGCCCAAAGAGAGGGGAAAGACAGCCCAAAGAAAGGGGAAAGAAAGCCCAAAGAAAGGGGAATGACAGCCCAAAGAAAGGGGAAAGAAAGCCCAAAGAAAGCCCAAAGAAAGCCCAAAGAAAAGTGAAAGAAAGCTCAAAGAAAGGGGAAAGAAAGCCCAAAGAAAGCCCAAGGAAAGCCCAAAGAAAGGGGAAAGAAAGCCCAAAGAAAGCCCAAAGAAAGCCCAAAGAAAGCCCAAAGAAAGCCAAAATAAAGCCCAAAGAAAGCCCAAATAAAGCCCAAAGAAAGGGGAAAGAAAGCCCAAAGAAAGCCCAAAGAAAGCCCAAAGAAAGGGGAAACAAAGCCCAAAGAAAGCCCAAAGAAAGCCCAAAGAAAGCCCAAAGAAAGCCCAAAGAAGGCCCAAAGAAAGGTGAAAGAAAGCCCAAAGAAAGGGGAAAGAAAGCCCAAAGAAAGGGGAATGAGAGCCCAAAGAAAGGGGAAAGAAAGCCCAAAGAAACGGGAAAAAAAGCCCAAAGAAAGGGGAAAGAAAGCCCAAAGAAAGGGGAAAGAAAGCCCAAAGAAAGCCCAAAGAAAGGGGAAAGAAAGGGGAAAGAAAGCCCAAAGAAAGTGGAAAGAAAGCGCAAAGAAAGCCCAAAGAAAGTGGAAAGAAAGCCCAAAGAAAGGGGAAAGAAAGCCCAAAGAAAGCCCAAAGAAAGGGGAAAGAAAGGGGAAAGAAAGCCCAAAGAAAGGGGAAAGAAAGCTCAAAGAAAGCCCAAAGAAAGGGGAAAGAAAGCCCAAAGAAAGGGGAAAGAAAGCCCAAAGAAAGGGAAAAGAAAGCCCAAAGAAAGCCCAAAGAAAGTGGAAAGAAAGGGGAAAGAAACCCAAAGAAAGGGGATAGAAAGCCCAAAGAAAGGGTAAAGAAAGCCCAAAGAAAGCCCAAAGAAAGGGGAAAGAAAGCCCAAAGAAAGCCCAAAGAAAGGGGAAAGAAGGTCCAAAGAAAGCCCAAAGAAAGCCCAAAGAAAGCGCAAAGCAAGCCCAAAGAAAGGGGAAAGAAAGCCCTAAGAAAGGGGAAAGAAAGTCCAAAGAAAGGGGAAAGAAAGCCAAAGAAAGGGGAAAGAAAGCCCAAAGAAATCCCAAAGACAGCCCAAAGAAAGGGGAAAGAAAGCCCAAAGAAAGGGGAATGAAAGCCCAAAGAAAGCCCAAAGAAAGCCCAAAGAAAGCCCAAAGAAAGCCCAAAGAAAGTTCAAAGAAAGGGGAAAGAAAGCCTCAAGAAAGGGGAAAGAAAGCCCAAAGAAAGCCCAAAGAAAGCCCAAAGAAAGCCCAAAGAAAGGGGAAAGAAAGCCCAAAGAAAGGGGAAAGAAAGCCCAAAGAAAGGGGAAAGAAAGCCCAAAGAAAGCCCAAAGAAAGGGGAAAGAAAGCCCAAAGAAAGGGGAAAGAAAGCCAAAAGAAAGCGGAAAGAAAGCCCAAAGAAAACCCAAAGAAAGGGGAAAGAAAGCCCAAAGAAAGGGGAAAGAAAGGGGAAAGAAAGCCAAAGAAAGCCCAAAGAAAGCGCAAAGAAAGGGGAAAGAACGCACAAAGAAAGCCCAAAGAAAGGGGAAAGAAAGCCCAAAGAAAGCCCAAAGAAAGCGCAAAGAAAGCCCAAAGAAAGCCCAAATAAAGCCCAAGGAAAGGGGAAAGAAAGCCCAAGGAAAGCCCAAAGAAAGCCCAAAGAAAGCCCAAAGAAAGGGGAAAGAAAGCCCAAAGAAAGGGGAAAGAAAGCCCAAAGAAAGGGGAAAGAAAGGGTAAAGAAAGCCCAAAGAAAGGGGAAAGAAATCCCAAAGAAAGCCCAAAGAAAGGGGAAAGAAAGCCCAAAGAAAGCCCAAAGAAAGGGGAAACCAAGCCCAAAGAAAGGGGAAAGAAAGCCCAAAGAAAGCCCAAAGAAAGCCCAAAGAAAGGGGAAAGAAAGCCCAAAGAAAGGGGAAAGAAAGCCCAGAGAAGGCCCAAAGAAAGGGGAAGGAAAGCCCAAAGAAAGCCCAAAGAAAGGGGAAAGAAAGCCCAAAGAAACCCCAAGGAAAGTGGAAAGAAAGCCCAAAGAAAGCCCAAAGAAAGGGGAAAGAAAGCCCAAAGAAAGGGGAAAGAAAGCCCAAAGAAAGCCCAAAGAAAGCCCAAAGAAAGCCCAAAGACAGCCCAAATAAAGGGGAAAGAAAGCCCAAAGAAAGGCCAAAGAAAGCCCAAAGAAAGCCCAAAAAAAGGGGAAATAAAGCCCAAAGAAAGTGAAAAGAAAGGGGAAAGAAGGCCCAAAGAAAGGGGAAAAAAAGCCCAAAGAAAGCCCAAATAAAGGGGAAAGAAAGCCCAAAGAAAGGGGAAAGAAAGCCCAAAGAAAGGGGAAAGAAAGCCAAAGAAAGCCCAAAGAAAGGGGAAAGAAAGCCCAAAGAAAGCCCAAAGAAAGCCCAAAAAAGGGGAAAGAAAGCCTAAAGAAAGGGGAAAGAAAGCCCAGAGAAAGCACAAAGAAAGAAGAAAGAAAGCCCAAAGAAAGGGGAAAGAAAGCCCAAAGAAAGCCCAAAGAAAGGGGAAAGAAAGGGGAAAGAAAGCCAAAAGAAAGGGGAAAGAAAGGGGAAAGAAAGCCCAAAGAAAGGGGAAAGAACGCCCAAAGAAAGCCCAAAGAAAGGGGAAAGAAAGCCCAAAGAAAGGGGAAAGAACGCCCAAAGAAAGCCCAAAGAAAGGGGAAAGAAAGCCAAAGAAAGGGGAAAGAAAGCCCAAAGAAAGGGAAAAGAAAGCCCAAAGAAAGCCCAAAGAAAGTGGAAAGAAAGGGGAAAGAAACCCAAAGAAAGAGGATAGAAAGCCCAAAGAAAGGGTAAAGAAAGCCCAAAGAAAGCCCAAAGAAAGGGGAAAGAAAGCCCAAAGAAAGCCCAAAGAAAGGGGAAAGAAAGTCCAAAGAAAGCCCAAAGAAAGCCCAAAGAAAGCGCAAAGCAAGCCCAAAGAAAGGGGAAAGAAAGCCCTAAGAAAGGGGAAAGAAAGTCCAAAGAAAGGGGAAAGAAAGCCCAAAGAAAGGGGAAAGAAAGCCCAAAGAAATCCCAAAGACAGCCCAAAGAAATGGGAAAGAAAGCCCAAAGAAAGGGGAAAGAAAGCCAAAAGAAAGCGGAAAGAAAGCCCAAAGAAAGCCCAAAGAAAGGGGAAAGAAAGCCCAAAGAAAGGGGAAAGAACGCCCAAAGAAAGCCCAAAGAAAGGGGAAAGAAAGCCCAAATAAAGGGGAAAGAAAGCCCAAAGAAAGGGGAAAGAAAGCCCAAAGAAAGCCCAAAGAAAGGGGAAAGAAAGCCCAAAGAAAGGGGAAAGAAAGCACAAAGAAAGCCCAAAGAAAGGGGAAAGAAAGCCCAAAGAAAGCCCAAAGAAAGGGGAAAGAAAGCCCAAAGAAAGGGGAAACAAAGCCCAAAGAAAGGGGAAAGAAAGCCCAAAGAAATCCCAAAGAAAGGGGAAAGAAAGCCCAAAGAAAGCCCAAAGAAAGCCCAAAGAAAGGGGAAAGAAAGCCCAAAGAAAGGGGAAAGAAAGCCCAGAGAAAGCCCAAAGAAAGGGGAAGGAAAGCCCAAAGAAAGCCCAAAGAAAGGGGAAAGAAAGCCCAAAGAAAGCCCAAGGAATGTGGAAAGAAAGCCCAAAGAAAGCCCAAAGAAAGGGGAAAGAAAGCCCAAAGAAAGGGGAAAGAAAGCCCAAAGAAAGCCCAAAGAAAGCCCAAAGAAAAGTGAAAGAAAGCTCAAAGAAAGGGGAAAGAAAGCCCAAAGAAAGCCCAAGGAAAGCCCAAGAAAGGGGAAAGAAAGCCCAAAGAAAGCCCAAAGAAAGCCCAAAGAAAGCCCAAAGAAAGCCAAAATAAAGCCCAAAGAAAGCCCAAATAAAGCCCAAAGAAAGGGGAAAGAAAGCCCAAAGAAAGCCCAAAGAAAGCCCAAAGAAAGGGGAAACAAAGCCCAAAGAAAGCCCAAAGAAAGCCCAAAGAAAGCCCAAAGAAAGCCCAAAGAAGGCCCAAAGAAAGGTGAAAGAAAGCCCAAAGAAAGGGGAAAGAAAGCCCAAAGAAAGGGGAATGAGAGCCCAAAGAAAGGGGAAAGAAAGCCCAAAGAAATGGGAAAAAAAGCCCAAAGAAAGGGGAAAGAAAGCCCAAAGAAAGGGGAAAGAAAGCCCAAAGAAAGCCCAAAGAAAGGGGAAAGAAAGGGGAAAGAAAGCCCAAAGAAAGTGGAAAGAAAGCGCAAAGAAAGCCCAAAGAAAGTGGAAAGAAAGCCCAAAGAAAGGGGAAAGAAAGCCCAAAGAAAGGGGAAAGAAAGCTCAAAGAAAGCCCAAAGAAAGGGGAAAGAAAGCCCAAAGAAAGGGGAAAGAAAGCCCAAAGAAAGGGAAAAGAAAGCCCAAAGAAAGCCCAAAGAAAGTGGAAAGAAAGGGGAAAGAAACCCAAAGAAAGGGGATAGAAAGCCCAAAGAAAGGGTAAAGAAAGCCCAAAGAAAGCCCAAAGAAAGGGGAAAGAAAGCCCAAAGAAAGCCCAAAGAAAGGGGAAAGAAAGTCCAAAGAAAGCCCAAAGAAAGCCCAAAGAAAGCGCAAAGCAAGCCCAAAGAAAGGGGAAAGAAAGCCCTAAGAAAGGGGAAAGAAAGTCCAAAGAAAGGGGAAAGAAAGCCCAAAGAAAGGGGAAAGAAAGCCCAAAGAAATCCCAAAGACAGCCCAAAGAAAGGGGAAAGAAAGCCCAAAGAAAGGGGAATGAAAGCCCAAAGAAAGCAAAAGAAAGCCCAAAGAAAGCCCAAAGAAAGTTCAAAGAAAGTTCAAAGAAAGGGGAAAGAAAGCCCCAAGAAAGGGGAAAGAAAGCCCAAAGAAAGCCCAAAGAAAGCCCAAAGAAAGCCCAAAGAAAGGGGAAAGAAAGCCCAAAGAAAGGGGAAAGAAAGCCCAAAGAAAGCCCAAAGAAAGGGGAAAGAAAGCCCAAAGAAAGCCCAAAGAAAGGGGTAAGAAAGCCCAAAGAAAGGGGAAAGAAAGCCAAAAGAAAGCGGAAAGAAAGCCCAAAGAAAACCCAAAGAAAGTGGAAAGAAAGCCCAAAGAAAGGGGAAAGAAAGGGGAAAGAAAGCCCAAAGAAAGGGGAAAGAACGCCCAAAGAAAGCCCAAAGAAAGGGGAAAGAAAGCCCAAAGAAAGCCCAAAGAAAGCGCAAAGAAAGCCCAAAGAAAGCCCAAATAAAGCCCAAGGAAAGGGGAAAGAAAGCCCAAGGAAAGCCCAAAGAAAGCCCAAAGAAAGCCCAAAGAAAGGGGAAAGAAAGCCCAAAGAAAGGGGAAAGAAAGCCCAAAGAAAGCCCAAAGAAAGGGGAAAGAAAGGGGAAAGAAAGCCAAAAGAAAGGGGAAAGAAAGGGGAAAGAAAGCCCAAAGAAAGGGGAAAGAACGCCCAAAGAAAGCCCAAAGAAAGGGGAAAGAAAGCCCAAAGAAAGGGGAAAGAACGCCCAAAGAAAGCCCAAAGAAAGGGGAAAGAAAGCCCAAAGAAAGGGGAAAGAAAGCCCAAAGAAAGGGAAAAGAAAGCCCAAAGAAAGCCCAAAGAAAGTGGAAAGAAAGGGGAAAGAAACCCAAAGAAAGAGGATAGAAAGCCCAAAGAAAGGGTAAAGAAAGCCCAAAGAAAGCCCAAAGAAAGGGGAAAGAAAGCCCAAAGAAAGCCCAAAGAAAGGGGAAAGAAAGTCCAAAGAAAGCCCAAAGAAAGCCCAAAGAAAGCGCAAAGCAAGCCCAAAGAAAGGGGAAAGAAAGCCCTAAGAAAGGGGAAAGAAAGTCCAAAGAAAGGGGAAAGAAAGCCCAAAGAAAGGGGAAAGAAAGCCCAAAGAAATCCCAAAGACAGCCCAAAGAAATGGGAAAGAAAGCCCAAAGAAAGGGGAAAGAAAGCCAAAAGAAAGCGGAAAGAAAGCCCAAAGAAAGCCCAAAGAAAGGGGAAAGAAAGCCCAAAGAAAGGGGAAAGAACGCCCAAAGAAAGCCCAAAGAAAGGGGAAAGAAAGCCCAAATAAAGGGGAAAGAAAGCCCAAAGAAAGGGGAAAGAAAGCCCAAAGAAAGCCCAAAGAAAGGGGAAAGAAAGCCCAAAGAAAGGGGAAAGAAAGCACAAAGAAAGCCCAAAGAAAGGGGAAAGAAAGCCCAAAGAAAGCCCAAAGAAAGGGGAAAGAAAGCCCAAAGAAAGGGGAAACAAAGCCCAAAGAAAGGGGAAAGAAAGCCCAAAGAAATCCCAAAGAAAGGGGAAAGAAAGCCCAAAGAAAGCCCAAAGAAAGCCCAAAGAAAGGGGAAAGAAAGCCCAAAGAAAGGGGAAAGAAAGCCCAGAGAAAGCCCAAAGAAAGGGGAAGGAAAGCCCAAAGAAAGCCCAAAGAAAGGGGAAAGAAAGCCCAAAGAAAGCCCAAGGAATGTGGAAAGAAAGCCCAAAGAAAGCCCAAAGAAAGGGGAAAGAAAGCCCAAAGAAAGGGGAAAGAAAGCCCAAAGAAAGCCCAAAGAAAGCCCAAAGAAAAGTGAAAGAAAGCTCAAAGAAAGGGGAAAGAAAGCCCAAAGAAAGCCCAAGGAAAGCCCAAAGAAAGGGGAAAGAAAGCCCAAAGAAAGCCCAAAGAAAGCCCAAAGAAAGCCCAAAGAAAGCCAAAATAAAGCCCAAAGAAAGCCCAAATAAAGCCCAAAGAAAGGGGAAAGAAAGCCCAAAGAAAGCCCAAAGAAAGCCCAAAGAAAGGGGAAACAAAGCCCAAAGAAAGCCCAAAGAAAGCCCAAAGAAAGCCCAAAGAAGGCCCAAAGAAAGGTGAAAGAAAGCCCAAAGAAAGGGGAAAGAAAGCCCAAAGAAAGGGGAATGAGAGCCCAAAGAAAGGGGAAAGAAAGCCCAAAGAAATGGGAAAAAAAGCCCAAAGAAAGGGGAAAGAAAGCCCAAAGAAAGGGGAAAGAAAGCCCAAAGAAAGCCCAAAGAAAGGGGAAAGAAAGGGGAAAGAAAGCCCAAAGAAAGTGGAAAGAAAGCGCAAAGAAAGCCCAAAGAAAGTGGAAAGAAAGCCCAAAGAAAGGGGAAAGAAAGCCCAAAGAAAGGGGAAAGAAAGCTCAAAGAAAGCCCAAAGAAAGGGGAAAGAAAGCCCAAAGAAAGGGGAAAGAAAGCCCAAAGAAAGGGAAAAGAAAGCCCAAAGAAAGCCCAAAGAAAGTGGAAAGAAAGGGGAAAGAAACCCAAAGAAAGGGGATAGAAAGCCCAAAGAAAGGGTAAAGAAAGCCCAAAGAAAGCCCAAAGAAAGGGGAAAGAAAGCCCAAAGAAAGCCCAAAGAAAGGGGAAAGAAAGTCCAAAGAAAGCCCAAAGAAAGCCCAAAGAAAGCGCAAAGCAAGCCCAAAGAAAGGGGAAAGAAAGCCCTAAGAAAGGGGAAAGAAAGTCCAAAGAAAGGGGAAAGAAAGCCCAAAGAAAGGGGAAAGAAAGCCCAAAGAAATCCCAAAGACAGCCCAAAGAAAGGGGAAAGAAAGCCCAAAGAAAGGGGAATGAAAGCCCAAAGAAAGCAAAAGAAAGCCCAAAGAAAGCCCAAAGAAAGTTCAAAGAAAGTTCAAAGAAAGGGGAAAGAAAGCCCCAAGAAAGGGGAAAGAAAGCCCAAAGAAAGCCCAAAGAAAGCCCAAAGAAAGCCCAAAGAAAGGGGAAAGAAAGCCCAAAGAAAGGGGAAAGAAAGCCCAAAGAAAGCCCAAAGAAAGGGGAAAGAAAGCCCAAAGAAAGCCCAAAGAAAGGGGTAAGAAAGCCCAAAGAAAGGGGAAAGAAAGCCAAAAGAAAGCGGAAAGAAAGCCCAAAGAAAACCCAAAGAAAGTGGAAAGAAAGCCCAAAGAAAGGGGAAAGAAAGGGGAAAGAAAGCCCAAAGAAAGGGGAAAGAACGCCCAAAGAAAGCCCAAAGAAAGGGGAAAGAAAGCCCAAAGAAAGCCCAAAGAAAGCGCAAAGAAAGCCCAAAGAAAGCCCAAATAAAGCCCAAGGAAAGGGGAAAGAAAGCCCAAGGAAAGCCCAAAGAAAGCCCAAAGAAAGCCCAAAGAAAGGGGAAAGAAAGCCCAAAGAAAGGGGAAAGAAAGCCCAAAGAAAGGGGAAAGAAAGGGGAAAGAAAGCCCAAAGAAAGGGGAAAGAAAGCCCAAAGAAAGCCCAAAGAAAGGGGAAAGAAAGCCCAAAGAAAGCCCAAAGAAAGCCCAAAGAAAGGGGAAACCAAGCCCAAAGAAAGGGGAAAGAAAGCCCAAAGAAAGCCCAAAGAAAGCCCAAAGAAAGGGGAAAGAAAGCCCAAAGAAAGGGGAAAGAAAGCCCAGAGAAAGCCCAAAGAAAGGGGAAGGAAAGCACAAAGAAAGCCCAAAGAAAGGGGAAAGAAAGCCCAAAGAAAGCCCAAGGAAAGTGGAAAGAAAGCCCAAAGAAAGCCCAAAGAAAGGGGAAAGAAAGCCCAAAGAAAGGGGAAAGAAAGCCCAAAGAAAGGGGAAAGAAAGCCCAAAGAAAGCCCAAAGAAAGCCCAAAGAAAGCCCAAAGACAGCCCAAATAAAGGGGAAAGAAAGCCCAAAGAAAGGCCAAAGAAAGCCCAAAGAAAGCCCAAAAAAAGGGGAAATAAAGCCCAAAGAAAGTGGAAAGAAAGGGGAAAGAAGGCCCAAAGAAAGGGGAAAAAAAGCCCAAAGAAAGCCCAAATAAAGGGGAAAGAAAGCCCAAAGAAAGGGGAAAGAAAGCCCAAAGAAAGGGGAAAGAAAGCCCAAAGAAAGCCCAAAGAAAGCCCAAAGAAAGCCCAAAAAAGGGGAAAGAAAGCCTAAAGAAAGGGGAAAGAAAGCCCAGAGAAAGCACAAAGAAAGAAGAAAGAAAGCCCAAAGAAAGGGGAAAGAAAGCCCAAAGAAAGCCCAAAGAAAGGGGAAAGAACGCCCAAAGAAAGCCCAAAGAAAGCCCAAAGAAAGGGGAAAGAAAGCCAAAAGAAAGGGGAAAGAAAGGGGAAAGAAAGCCCAAAGAAAGGGAAAAGAACGCCCAAAGAAAGCCCAAAGAAAGGGGAAAGAAAGCCCAAAGAAAGGGGAAAGAAAGCCTAAAGAAAGGGGAAAGAAAGCCCAAAGAAAGGGGAAAGAAAGCCCAGAGAAAGCCCAAAGAAAGGGGAAGGAAAGCCCAAAGAAAGCCCAAAGAAAGGGGAAAGAAAGCCCAAAGAAAGGCGAAAGAAATCCCAAAGACAGCCCAAAGAAAGGGGAAAGAAAGCACAAAGAAAGGGGAATGAAAGCCCAAAGAAAGCCCAAAGAAAGCCCAAAGAAAGCCCAAAGAAAGCCCAAAGAAAGCCCAAAGAAAGGGGAAAGAAAGCCCAAAGAAAGGGGAAAGAAAGCCCAAAGAAAGGGGAAAGAAAGGGGAAAGAAAGCCCAAAGAAAGCCCAAAGAAAGGGGAAAGAAAGCCCAAAGAAAGGGGAAAGAAAGCCAAAAGACAGCGGAAAGAAAGCCAAAAGAAATCCCAAAGAAAGGGGAAAGAAAGCCCAAAGAAAGGGGAAAGAAAGGGGAAAGAAAGCCCAAAGAAAGGGGAAAGAACGCCCAAAGAAAGCCCAAAGAAAGGGGAAAGAAAGCCCAAAGAAAGGGGAAAGAACGCCCAAAGAAAGCCCAAAGAAAGGGGAAAGAAAGCCCAAATAAAGGGGAAAGAAAGCCCAAAGAAAGGGGAAAGAAAGCCCAAAGAAAGCCCAAAGAAAGGGGAAAGAAAGCCCAAAGAAAGGGGAAAGAAAGCCAAAAGAAATGGGAAAGAAAGCCCAAAGAAAGCCCAAAGAAAGGGGAAAGAAAGCCCAAAGAAAGGGGAAAGAAAGCACAAAGAAAGCCCAAAGAAAGGGGAAAGAAAGCCCAAAGAAAGCCCAAAGAAAGGGGAAAGAAAGCCCAAAGAAAGGGGAAACAAAGCCCAAAGAAAGGGGAAAGAAAGCCCAAAGAAATCCCAAAGAAAGGGGAAAGAAAGCCCAAAGAAAGCCCAAAGAAAGCCCAAAGAAAGGGGAAAGAAAGCCCAAAGAAAGGGGAAAGAAAGCCCAGAGAAAGCCCAAAGAAAGGGGAAGGAAAGCCCAAAGAAAGCCCAAAGAAAGGGGAAAGAAAGCCCAAAGAAAGCCCAAGGAAAGTGGAAAGAAAGCCCAAAGAAAGCCCAAAGAAAGGGGAAAGAAAGCCCAAAGAGAGGGGAAAGACAGCCCAAAGAAAGGGGAAAGAAAGCCCAAAGAAAGGGGAATGACAGCCCAAAGAAAGGGGAAAGAAAGCCCAAAGAAAGCCCAAAGAAAGCCCAAAGAAAAGTGAAAGAAAGCTCAAAGAAAGGGGAAAGAAAGCCCAAAGAAAGCCCAAGGAAAGCCCAAAGAAAGGGGAAAGAAAGCCCAAAGAAAGCCCAAAGAAAGCCCAAAGAAAGCCCAAAGAAAGCCAAAATAAAGCCCAAAGAAAGCCCAAATAAAGCCCAAAGAAAGGGGAAAGAAAGCCCAAAGAAAGCCCAAAGAAAGGGGAAACAAAGCCCAAAGAAAGCCCAAAGAAAGCCCAAAGAAAGCCCAAAGAAAGCCCAAAGAAGGCCCAAAGAAAGGTGAAAGAAAGCCCAAAGAAAGGGGAAAGAAAGCCCAAAGAAAGGGGAATGAGAGCCCAAAGAAAGGGGAAAGAAAGCCCAAAGAAACGGGAAAAAAAGCCCAAAGAAAGGGGAAAGAAAGCCCAAAGAAAGGGGAAAGAAAGCCCAAAGAAAGCCCAAAGAAAGGGGAAAGAAAGGGGAAAGAAAGCCCAAAGAAAGTGGAAAGAAAGCGCAAAGAAAGCCCAAAGAAAGTGGAAAGAAAGCCCAAAGAAAGGGGAAAGAAAGCCCAAAGAAAGACCAAAGAAAGGGGAAAGAAAGGGGAAAGAAAGCCCAAAGAAAGGGGAAAGAAAGCTCAAAGAAAGCCCAAAGAAAGGGGAAAGAAAGCCCAAAGAAAGGGGAAAGAAAGCCCAAAGAAAGGGAAAAGAAAGCCCAAAGAAAGCCCAAAGAAAGTGGAAAGAAAGGGGAAAGAAACCCAAAGAAAGGGGATAGAAAGCCCAAAGAAAGGGTAAAGAAAGCCCAAAGAAAGCCCAAAGAAAGGGGAAAGAAAGCCCAAAGAAAGCCCAAAGAAAGGGGAAAGAAGGTCCAAAGAAAGCCCAAAGAAAGCCCAAAGAAAGCGCAAAGCAAGCCCAAAGAAAGGGGAAAGAAAGCCCTAAGAAAGGGGAAAGAAAGTCCAAAGAAAGGGGAAAGAAAGCCCAAAGAAAGGGGAAAGAAAGCCCAAAGAAATCCCAAAGACAGCCCAAAGAAAGGGGAAAGAAAGCCCAAAGAAAGGGGAATGAAAGCCCAAAGAAAGCCCAAAGAAAGCCCAAAGAAAGCCCAAAGAAAGCCCAAAGAAAGTTCAAAGAAAGGGGAAAGAAAGCCTCAAGAAAGGGGAAAGAAAGCCCAAAGAAAGCCCAAAGAAAGCCCAAAGAAAGCCCAAAGAAAGGGGAAAGAAAGCCCAAAGAAAGGGGAAAGAAAGCCCAAAGAAAGGGGAAAGAAAGCCCAAAGAAAGCCCAAAGAAAGGGGAAAGAAAGCCCAAAGAAAGGGGAAAGAAAGCCAAAAGAAAGCGGAAAGAAAGCCCAAAGAAAACCCAAAGAAAGGGGAAAGAAAGCCCAAAGAAAGGGGAAAGAAAGGGGAAAGAAAGCCCAAAGAAAGCCCAAAGAAAGCGCAAAGAAAGGGGAAAGAACGCACAAAGAAAGCCCAAAGAAAGGGGAAAGAAAGCCCAAAGAAAGCCCAAAGAAAGCGCAAAGAAAGCCCAAAGAAAGCCCAAATAAAGCCCAAGGAAAGGGGAAAGAAAGCCCAAGGAAAGCCCAAAGAAAGCCCAAAGAAAGCCCAAAGAAAGGGGAAAGAAAGCCCAAAGAAAGGGGAAAGAAAGCCCAAAGAAAGGGGAAAGAAAGGGTAAAGAAAGCCCAAAGAAAGGGGAAAGAAATCCCAAAGAAAGCCCAAAGAAAGGGGAAAGAAAGCCCAAAGAAAGCCCAAAGAAAGGGGAAACCAAGCCCAAAGAAAGGGGAAAGAAAGCCCAAAGAAAGCCCAAAGAAAGCCCAAAGAAAGGGGAAAGAAAGCCCAAAGAAAGGGGAAAGAAAGCCCAGAGAAGGCCCAAAGAAAGGGGAAGGAAAGCCCAAAGAAAGCCCAAAGAAAGGGGAAAGAAAGCCCAAAGAAACCCCAAGGAAAGTGGAAAGAAAGCCCAAAGAAAGCCCAAAGAAAGGGGAAAGAAAGCCCAAAGAAAGGGGAAAGAAAGCCCAAAGAAAGCCCAAAGAAAGCCCAAAGAAAGCCCAAAGACAGCCCAAATAAAGGGGAAAGAAAGCCCAAAGAAAGGCCAAAGAAAGCCCAAAGAAAGCCCAAAAAAAGGGGAAATAAAGCCCAAAGAAAGTGGAAAGAAAGGGGAAAGAAGGCCCAAAGAAAGGGGAAAAAAAGCCCAAAGAAAGCCCAAAGAAAGGGGAAAGAAAGCCCAAAGAAAGGGGAAAGAAAGCCCAAAGAAAGGGGAAAGAAAGCCCAAAGAAAGCCCAAAGAAAGGGGAAAGAAAGCCCAAAGAAAGCCCAAAGAAAGCCCAAAAAAGGGGAAAGAAAGCCTAAAGAAAGGGGAAAGAAAGCCCAGAGAAAGCACAAAGAAAGAAGAAAGAAAGCCCAAAGAAAGGGGAAAGAAAGCCCAAAGAAAGCCCAAAGAAAGGGGAAAGAAAGGGGAAAGAAAGCCAAAAGAAAGGGGAAAGAAAGGGGAAAGAAAGCCCAAAGAAAGGGGAAAGAACGCCCAAAGAAAGCCCAAAGAAAGGGGAAAGAAAGCCCAAAGAAAGGGGAAAGAACGCCCAAAGAAAGCCCAAAGAAAGGGGAAAGAAAGCCCAAAGAAAGGGGAAAGAAAGCCCAAAGAAAGGGAAAAGAAAGCCCAAAGAAAGCCCAAAGAAAGTGGAAAGAAAGGGGAAAGAAACCCAAAGAAAGGGGATAGAAAGCCCAAAGAAAGGGTAAAGAAAGCCCAAAGAAAGCCCAAAGAAAGGGGAAAGAAAGCCCAAAGAAAGCCCAAAGAAAGGGGAAAGAAAGTCCAAAGAAAGCCCAAAGAAAGCCCAAAGAAAGCGCAAAGCAAGCCCAAAGAAAGGGGAAAGAAAGCCCTAAGAAAGGGGAAAGAAAGTCCAAAGAAAGGGGAAAGAAAGCCCAAAGAAAGGGGAAAGAAAGCCCAAAGAAATCCCAAAGACAGCCCAAAGAAATGGGAAAGAAAGCCCAAAGAAAGGGGAAAGAAAGCCCAAAGAAAGGGGAAAGAAAGCCAAAAGAAAGCGGAAAGAAAGCCCAAAGAAAGCCCAAAGAAAGGGGAAAGAAAGCCCAAAGAAAGGGGAAAGAACGCCCAAAGAAAGCCCAAAGAAAGGGGAAAGAAAGCCCAAATAAAGGGGAAAGAAAGCCCAAAGAAAGGGGAAAGAAAGCCCAAAGAAAGCCCAAAGAAAGGGGAAAGAAAGCCCAAAGAAAGGGGAAAGAAAGCACAAAGAAAGCCCAAAGAAAGGGGAAAGAAAGCCCAAAGAAAGCCCAAAGAAAGGGGAAAGAAAGCCCAAAGAAAGGGGAAACAAAGCCCAAAGAAAGGGGAAAGAAAGCCCAAAGAAATCCCAAAGAAAGGGGAAAGAAAGCCCAAAGAAAGCCCAAAGAAAGCCCAAAGAAAGGGGAAAGAAAGCCCAAAGAAAGGGGAAAGAAAGCCCAGAGAAAGCCCAAAGAAAGGGGAAGGAAAGCCCAAAGAAAGCCCAAAGAAAGGGGAAAGAAAGCCCAAAGAAAGCCCAAGGAATGTGGAAAGAAAGCCCAAAGAAAGCCCAAAGAAAGGGGAAAGAAAGCCCAAAGAAAGGGGAAAGAAAGCCCAAAGAAAGCCCAAAGAAAGCCCAAAGAAAAGTGAAAGAAAGCTCAAAGAAAGGGGAAAGAAAGCCCAAAGAAAGCCCAAGGAAAGCCCAAAGAAAGGGGAAAGAAAGCCCAAAGAAAGCCCAAAGAAAGCCCAAAGAAAGCCAAAATAAAGCCCAAAGAAAGCCCAAATAAAGCCCAAAGAAAGGGGAAAGAAAGCCCAAAGAAAGCCCAAAGAAAGCCCAAAGAAAGCCCAAAGAAAGGGGAAACAAAGCCCAAAGAAAGCCCAAAGAAAGCCCAAAGAAAGCCCAAAGAAAGCCCAAAGAAGGCCCAAAGAAAGGTGAAAGAAAGCCCAAAGAAAGGGGAAAGAAAGCCCAAAGAAAGGGGAATGAGAGCCCAAAGAAAGGGGAAAGAAAGTCCAAAGAAATGGGAAAAAAAGCCCAAAGAAAGGGGAAAGAAAGCCCAAAGAAAGGGGAAAGAAAGCCCAAAGAAAGCCCAAAGAAAGGGGAAAGAAAGGGGAAAGAAAGCCCAAAGAAAGTGGAAAGAAAGCGCAAAGAAAGCCCAAAGAAAGTGGAAAGAAAGCCCAAAGAAAGGGGAAAGAAAGCCCAAAGAAAGGGGAAAGAAAGCTCAAAGAAAGCCCAAAGAAAGGGGAAAGAAAGCCCAAAGAAAGGGGAAAGAAAGCCCAAAGAAAGGGAAAAGAAAGCCCAAAGAAAGCCCAAAGAAAGTGGAAAGAAAGGGGAAAGAAACCCAAAGAAAGGGGATAGAAAGCCCAAAGAAAGGGTAAAGAAAGCCCAAAGAAAGCCCAAAGAAAGGGGAAAGAAAGCCCAAAGAAAGCCCAAAGAAAGGGGAAAGAAAGTCCAAAGAAAGCCCAAAGAAAGCCCAAAGAAAGCGCAAAGCAAGCCCAAAGAAAGGGGAAAGAAAGCCCTAAGAAAGGGGAAAGAAAGTCCAAAGAAAGGGGAAAGAAAGCCCAAAGAAAGGGGAAAGAAAGCCCAAAGAAATCCCAAAGACAGCCCAAAGAAAGGGGAAAGAAAGCCCAAAGAAAGGGGAATGAAAGCCCAAAGAAAGCAAAAGAAAGCCCAAAGAAAGCCCAAAGAAAGTTCAAAGAAAGTTCAAAGAAAGGGGAAAGAAAGCCCCAAGAAAGGGGAAAGAAAGCCCAAAGAAAGCCCAAAGAAAGCCCAAAGAAAGCCCAAAGAAAGGGGAAAGAAAGCCCAAAGAAAGGGGAAAGAAAGCCCAAAGAAAGCCCAAAGAAAGGGGAAAGAAAGCCCAAAGAAAGCCCAAAGAAAGGGGAAAGAAAGCCCAAAGAAAGGGGAAAGAAAGCCAAAAGAAAGCGGAAAGAAAGCCCAAAGAAAACCCAAAGAAAGTGGAAAGAAAGCCCAAAGAAAGGGGATAGAAAGGGGAAAGAAAGCCCAAAGAAAGGGGAAAGAACGCCCAAAGAAAGCCCAAAGAAAGGGGAAAGAAAGCCCAAAGAAAGCCCAAAGAAAGCGCAAAGAAAGCCCAAAGAAAGCCCAAATAAAGCCCAAGGAAAGGGGAAAGAAAGCCCAAGGAAAGCCCAAAGAAAGCCCAAAGAAAGCCCAAAGAAAGGGGAAAGAAAGCCCAAAGAAAGGGGAAAGAAAGCCCAAAGAAAGGGGAAAGAAAGGGGAAAGAAAGCCCAAAGAAAGGGGAAAGAAAGCCCAAAGAAAGCCCAAAGAAAGGGGAAAGAAAGCCCAAAGAAAGCCCAAAGAAAGCCCAAAGAAAGGGGAAACCAAGCCCAAAGAAAGGGGAAAGAAAGCCCAAAGAAAGCCCAAAGAAAGGGGAAAGAAAGCCCAAAGAAAGGGGAAAGAAAGCCCAGAGAAAGCCCAAAGAAAGGGGAAGGAAAGCCCAAAGAAAGCCCAAAGAAAGGGGAAAGAAAGCCCAAAGAAAGCCCAAGGAAAGTGGAAAGAAAGCCCAAAGAAAGCCCAAAGAAAGGGGAAAGAAAGCCCAAAGAAAGGGGAAAGAAAGCCCAAAGAAAGGGGAAAGAAAGCCCAAAGAAAGCCCAAAGAAAGCCCAAAGAAAGCCCAAAGACAGCCCAAATAAAGGGGAAAGAAAGCCCAAAGAAAGGCCAAAGAAAGCCCAAAGAAAGCCCAAAAAAAGGGGAAATAAAGCCCAAAGAAAGTGGAAAGAAAGGGGAAAGAAGGCCCAAAGAAAGGGGAAAAAAAGCCCGAAGAAAGCCCAAATAAAGGGGAAAGAAAGCCCAAAGAAAGGGGAAAGAAAGCCCAAAGAAAGGGGAAAGAAAGCCCAAAGAAAGCCCAAAGAAAGCCCAAAGAAAGCCCAAAAAAGGGGAAAGAAAGCCTAAAGAAAGGGGAAAGAAAGCCCAGAGAAAGCACAAAGAAAGAAGAAAGAAAGCCCAAAGAAAGGGGAAAGAAAGCCCAAAGAAAGCCCAAAGAAAGGGGAAAGAAAGGGGAAAGAACGCCCAAAGAAAGCCCAAAGAAAGCCCAAAGAAAGGGGAAAGAAAGCCAAAAGAAAGGGGAAAGAAAGGGGAAAGAAAGCCCAAAGAAAGGGAAAAGAACGCCCAAAGAAAGCCCAAAGAAAGGGGAAAGAAAGCCCAAAGAAAGGGGAAAGAACGCCCAAAGAAAGCCCAAAGAAAGGGGAAAGAAAGCCCAAAGAAAGGGGAAAGAAAGCCCAAAGAAAGGGAAAAGAAAGCCCAAAGAAAGCCCAAAGAAAGTGGAAAGAAAGGGGAAAGAAACCCAAAGAAAGGGGATAGAAAGCCCAAAGAAAGGGTAAAGAAAGCCCAAAGAAAGCCCAAAGAAAGGGGAAAGAAAGCCCAAAGAAAGCCCAATAAAAGGGGAAAGAAAGTCCAAAGAAAGCCCAAAGAAAGCCCAAAGAAAGCGCAAAGCAAGCCCAAAGAAAGCCCAAAGAAGGCCCAAAGAAAGGTGAAAGAAAGCCCAAAGAAAGGGGAAAGAAAGCCCAAAGAAAGGGGAATGAGAGCCCAAAGAAAGGGGAAAGAAAGTCCAAAGAAATGGGAAAAAAAGCCCAAAGAAAGGGGAAAGAAAGCCCAAAGAAAGGGGAAAGAAAGCCCAAAGAAAGCCCAAAGAAAGGGGAAAGAAAGGGGAAAGAAAGCCCAAAGAAAGTGGAAAGAAAGCGCAAAGAAAGCCCAAAGAAAGTGGAAAGAAAGCCCAAAGAAAGGGGAAAGAAAGCCCAAAGAAAGGGGAAAGAAAGCTCAAAGAAAGCCCAAAGAAAGGGGAAAGAAAGCCCAAAGAAAGGGGAAAGAAAGCCCAAAGAAAGGGAAAAGAAAGCCCAAAGAAAGCCCAAAGAAAGTGGAAAGAAAGGGGAAAGAAACCCAAAGAAAGGGGATAGAAAGCCCAAAGAAAGGGTAAAGAAAGCCCAAAGAAAGCCCAAAGAAAGGGGAAAGAAAGCCCAAAGAAAGCCCAAAGAAAGGGGAAAGAAAGTCCAAAGAAAGCCCAAAGAAAGCCCAAAGAAAGCGCAAAGCAAGCCCAAAGAAAGGGGAAAGAAAGCCCTAAGAAAGGGGAAAGAAAGTCCAAAGAAAGGGGAAAGAAAGCCCAAAGAAAGGGGAAAGAAAGCCCAAAGAAATCCCAAAGACAGCCCAAAGAAAGGGGAAAGAAAGCCCAAAGAAAGGGGAATGAAAGCCCAAAGAAAGCAAAAGAAAGCCCAAAGAAAGCCCAAAGAAAGTTCAAAGAAAGTTCAAAGAAAGGGGAAAGAAAGCCCCAAGAAAGGGGAAAGAAAGCCCAAAGAAAGCCCAAAGAAAGCCCAAAGAAAGCCCAAAGAAAGGGGAAAGAAAGCCCAAAGAAAGGGGAAAGAAAGCCCAAAGAAAGCCCAAAGAAAGGGGAAAGAAAGCCCAAAGAAAGCCCAAAGAAAGGGGAAAGAAAGCCCAAAGAAAGGGGAAAGAAAGCCAAAAGAAAGCGGAAAGAAAGCCCAAAGAAAACCCAAAGAAAGTGGAAAGAAAGCCCAAAGAAAGGGGATAGAAAGGGGAAAGAAAGCCCAAAGAAAGGGGAAAGAACGCCCAAAGAAAGCCCAAAGAAAGGGGAAAGAAAGCCCAAAGAAAGCCCAAAGAAAGCGCAAAGAAAGCCCAAAGAAAGCCCAAATAAAGCCCAAGGAAAGGGGAAAGAAAGCCCAAGGAAAGCCCAAAGAAAGCCCAAAGAAAGCCCAAAGAAAGGGGAAAGAAAGCCCAAAGAAAGGGGAAAGAAAGCCCAAAGAAAGGGGAAAGAAAGGGGAAAGAAAGCCCAAAGAAAGGGGAAAGAAAGCCCAAAGAAAGCCCAAAGAAAGGGGAAAGAAAGCCCAAAGAAAGCCCAAAGAAAGCCCAAAGAAAGGGGAAACCAAGCCCAAAGAAAGGGGAAAGAAAGCCCAAAGAAAGCCCAAAGAAAGGGGAAAGAAAGCCCAAAGAAAGGGGAAAGAAAGCCCAGAGAAAGCCCAAAGAAAGGGGAAGGAAAGCCCAAAGAAAGCCCAAAGAAAGGGGAAAGAAAGCCCAAAGAAAGCCCAAGGAAAGTGGAAAGAAAGCCCAAAGAAAGCCCAAAGAAAGGGGAAAGAAAGCCCAAAGAAAGGGGAAAGAAAGCCCAAAGAAAGGGGAAAGAAAGCCCAAAGAAAGCCCAAAGAAAGCCCAAAGAAAGCCCAAAGACAGCCCAAATAAAGGGGAAAGAAAGCCCAAAGAAAGGCCAAAGAAAGCCCAAAGAAAGCCCAAAAAAAGGGGAAATAAAGCCCAAAGAAAGTGGAAAGAAAGGGGAAAGAAGGCCCAAAGAAAGGGGAAAAAAAGCCCGAAGAAAGCCCAAATAAAGGGGAAAGAAAGCCCAAAGAAAGGGGAAAGAAAGCCCAAAGAAAGGGGAAAGAAAGCCCAAAGAAAGCCCAAAGAAAGCCCAAAGAAAGCCCAAAAAAGGGGAAAGAAAGCCTAAAGAAAGGGGAAAGAAAGCCCAGAGAAAGCACAAAGAAAGAAGAAAGAAAGCCCAAAGAAAGGGGAAAGAAAGCCCAAAGAAAGCCCAAAGAAAGGGGAAAGAAAGGGGAAAGAACGCCCAAAGAAAGCCCAAAGAAAGCCCAAAGAAAGGGGAAAGAAAGCCAAAAGAAAGGGGAAAGAAAGGGGAAAGAAAGCCCAAAGAAAGGGAAAAGAACGCCCAAAGAAAGCCCAAAGAAAGGGGAAAGAAAGCCCAAAGAAAGGGGAAAGAACGCCCAAAGAAAGCCCAAAGAAAGGGGAAAGAAAGCCCAAAGAAAGGGGAAAGAAAGCCCAAAGAAAGGGAAAAGAAAGCCCAAAGAAAGCCCAAAGAAAGTGGAAAGAAAGGGGAAAGAAACCCAAAGAAAGGGGATAGAAAGCCCAAAGAAAGGGTAAAGAAAGCCCAAAGAAAGCCCAAAGAAAGGGGAAAGAAAGCCCAAAGAAAGCCCAAAGAAAGGGGAAAGAAAGTCCAAAGAAAGCCCAAAGAAAGCCCAAAGAAAGCGCAAAGCAAGCCCAAAGAAAGGGGAAAGAAAGCCCTAAGAAAGGGGAAAGAAAGTCCAAAGAAAGGGGAAAGAAAGCCCAAAGAAAGGGGAAAGAAAGCCCAAAGAAATCCCAAAGACAGCCCAAAGAAATGGGAAAGAAAGCCCAAAGAAAGGGGAATGAAAGCCCAAAGAAAGCAAAAGAAAGCCCAAAGAAAGCCCAAAGAAAGTTCAAAGAAAGGGGAAAGAAAGCCCCAAGAAAGGGGAAAGAAAGTCCAAAGAAAGCCCAAAGAAAGCCGAAAGAAAGCCCAAAGAAAGGGGAAAGAAAGCCCAAAGAAAGGGGAAAGAAAGCCCAAAGAAAGCCCAAAGAAAGGGGAAATAAAGCCCAAAGAAAGCCCAAAGAAAGGGGAAAGAAAGCCCAAAGAAAGGGGAAAGAAAGCCAAAAGAAAGCGGAAAGAAAGCCCAAAGAAAACTCAAAGAAAGGGGAAAGAAAGGGTAAAGAAAGCCCAAAGAAAGGGGAAAGAACGCCCAAAGAAAGCCCAAAGAAAGGGGAAAGAAAGCCCAAAGAAAGCCCAAAGAAAGCGCAAAGAAAGCCCAAAGAAAGCCCAAATAAAGCCCAAGGAAAGGGGAAAGAAAGCCCAAGGAAAGCCCAAAGAAAGCCCAAAGAAAGCCCAAAGAAAGGGGAAAGAAAGCCCAAAGAAAGGGGAAAGAAAGCCCAAAGAAAGGGGAAAGAAAGGGGAAAGAAAGCCCAAAGAAAGGGGAAAGAAAGCCCAAAGAAAGCCCAAAGAAAGACCAAAGAAAGCCCAAAGAAAGGGGAAACCAAGCCCAAAGAAAGGGGAAAGAAAGCCCAAAGTAAGCCCAAAGAAAGCCCAAAGAAAGGGGAAAGAAAGCCCAAAGAAAGGGGAAAGAAAGCCCAGAGAAAGCCCAAAGAAAGGGGAAGGAAAGCCCAAAGAAAGCCCCAAGAAAGGGGAAAGAAAGCCCAAAGAAAGCCCAAGGAAAGTGGAAAGAAAGCCCAAAGAAAGCCCAAAGAAAGGGGAAAGAAAGCCCAAAGAAAGGGGAAAGAAAGCCCAAAGAAAGGGGAAAGAAAGCCCAAAGAAAGCCCAAAGAAAGCCCAAAGAAAGCCCAAAGAAAGCCCAAATAAAGAGGAAAGAAAGCCCAAAGAAAGGCCAAAGAAAGCCCAAAGAAAGCCCAAAAAAAGGGGAAATAAAGCCCAAAGAAATTGGAAAGAAAGGGGAAAGAAGGCCCAAAGAAAGGGGAAAAAAAGCCCAAAGAAAGCCCAAAGAAAGGGGAAGGAAAGCCCAAAGAAAGGGGAAAGAAAGCCCAAAGAAAGGGGAAAGAAAGTCCAAAGAAAGCCCAAAGAAAGCCCAAAGAAAGCGCAAAGCAAGCCCAAAGAAAGGGGAAAGAAAGCCCTAAGAAAGGGGAAAGAAAGTCCAAAGAAAGGGGAAAGAAAGCCCAAAGAAAGGGGAAAGAAAGCCCAAAGAAATCCCAAAGACAGCCCAAAGAAATGGGAAAGAAAGCCCAAAGAAAGGGGAAAGAAAGCCCAAAGAAAGCCCAAAGAAAGGGTAAATAAAGCCCAAAGAAAGCCCAAAGAAAGGGGAAAGAAAGCCCAAAGAAAGGGGAAAGAAAGCCAAAAGAAAGCGGAAAGAAAGCCCAAAGAAAGCCCAAAGAAAGGGGAAAGAAAGCCAAAAGAAAGCGGAAAGAAAGCCCAAAGAAAGCCCAAAGAAAGGGGAAAGAAAGCCCAAAGAAAGGGGAAAGAACGCCCAAAGAAAGCCCAAAGAAAGGGGAAAGAAAGCCCAAAGAAAGGGGAAAGAAAGCTCAAAGAAAGCCCAAAGAAAGGGGAAAGAAAGCCCAAAGAAAGGGGAAAGAAAGCCCAAAGAAAGGGAAAAGAAAGCCCAAAGAAAGCCCAAAGAAAGTGGAAAGAAAGGGGAAAGAAACCCAAAGAAAGGGGATAGAAAGCCCAAAGAAAGGGTAAAGAAAGCCCAAAGAAAGCCCAAAGAAAGGGGAAAGAAAGCCCAAAGAAAGCCCAAAGAAAGGGGAAAGAAAGTCCAAAGAAAGCCCAAAGAAAGCCCAAAGAAAGCGCAAAGCAAGCCCAAAGAAAGGGGAAAGAAAGCCCTAAGAAAGGGGAAAGAAAGTCCAAAGAAAGGGGAAAGAAAGCCCAAAGAAAGGGGAAAGAAAGCCCAAAGAAATCCCAAAGACAGCCCAAAGAAAGGGGAAAGAAAGCCCAAAGAAAGGGGAATGAAAGCCCAAAGAAAGCAAAAGAAAGCCCAAAGAAAGCCCAAAGAAAGTTCAAAGAAAGTTCAAAGAAAGGGGAAAGAAAGCCCCAAGAAAGGGGAAAGAAAGCCCAAAGAAAGCCCAAAGAAAGCCCAAAGAAAGCCCAAAGAAAGGGGAAAGAAAGCCCAAAGAAAGGGGAAAGAAAGCCCAAAGAAAGCCCAAAGAAAGGGGAAAGAAAGCCCAAAGAAAGCCCAAAGAAAGGGGAAAGAAAGCCCAAAGAAAGGGGAAAGAAAGCCAAAAGAAAGCGGAAAGAAAGCCCAAAGAAAACCCAAAGAAAGTGGAAAGAAAGCCCAAAGAAAGGGGATAGAAAGGGGAAAGAAAGCCCAAAGAAAGGGGAAAGAACGCCCAAAGAAAGCCCAAAGAAAGGGGAAAGAAAGCCCAAAGAAAGCCCAAAGAAAGCGCAAAGAAAGCCCAAAGAAAGCCCAAATAAAGCCCAAGGAAAGGGGAAAGAAAGCCCAAGGAAAGCCCAAAGAAAGCCCAAAGAAAGCCCAAAGAAAGGGGAAAGAAAGCCCAAAGAAAGGGGAAAGAAAGCCCAAAGAAAGGGGAAAGAAAGGGGAAAGAAAGCCCAAAGAAAGGGGAAAGAAAGCCCAAAGAAAGCCCAAAGAAAGGGGAAAGAAAGCCCAAAGAAAGCCCAAAGAAAGCCCAAAGAAAGGGGAAACCAAGCCCAAAGAAAGGGGAAAGAAAGCCCAAAGAAAGCCCAAAGAAAGGGGAAAGAAAGCCCAAAGAAAGGGGAAAGAAAGCCCAGAGAAAGCCCAAAGAAAGGGGAAGGAAAGCCCAAAGAAAGCCCAAAGAAAGGGGAAAGAAAGCCCAAAGAAAGCCCAAGGAAAGTGGAAAGAAAGCCCAAAGAAAGCCCAAAGAAAGGGGAAAGAAAGCCCAAAGAAAGGGGAAAGAAAGCCCAAAGAAAGGGGAAAGAAAGCCCAAAGAAAGCCCAAAGAAAGCCCAAAGAAAGCCCAAAGACAGCCCAAATAAAGGGGAAAGAAAGCCCAAAGAAAGGCCAAAGAAAGCCCAAAGAAAGCCCAAAAAAAGGGGAAATAAAGCCCAAAGAAAGTGGAAAGAAAGGGGAAAGAAGGCCCAAAGAAAGGGGAAAAAAAGCCCGAAGAAAGCCCAAATAAAGGGGAAAGAAAGCCCAAAGAAAGGGGAAAGAAAGCCCAAAGAAAGGGGAAAGAAAGCCCAAAGAAAGCCCAAAGAAAGCCCAAAGAAAGCCCAAAAAAGGGGAAAGAAAGCCTAAAGAAAGGGGAAAGAAAGCCCAGAGAAAGCACAAAGAAAGAAGAAAGAAAGCCCAAAGAAAGGGGAAAGAAAGCCCAAAGAAAGCCCAAAGAAAGGGGAAAGAAAGGGGAAAGAACGCCCAAAGAAAGCCCAAAGAAAGCCCAAAGAAAGGGGAAAGAAAGCCAAAAGAAAGGGGAAAGAAAGGGGAAAGAAAGCCCAAAGAAAGGGAAAAGAACGCCCAAAGAAAGCCCAAAGAAAGGGGAAAGAAAGCCCAAAGAAAGGGGAAAGAACGCCCAAAGAAAGCCCAAAGAAAGGGGAAAGAAAGCCCAAAGAAAGGGGAAAGAAAGCCCAAAGAAAGGGAAAAGAAAGCCCAAAGAAAGCCCAAAGAAAGTGGAAAGAAAGGGGAAAGAAACCCAAAGAAAGGGGATAGAAAGCCCAAAGAAAGGGTAAAGAAAGCCCAAAGAAAGCCCAAAGAAAGGGGAAAGAAAGCCCAAAGAAAGCCCAAAGAAAGGGGAAAGAAAGTCCAAAGAAAGCCCAAAGAAAGCCCAAAGAAAGCGCAAAGCAAGCCCAAAGAAAGGGGAAAGAAAGCCCTAAGAAAGGGGAAAGAAAGTCCAAAGAAAGGGGAAAGAAAGCCCAAAGAAAGGGGAAAGAAAGCCCAAAGAAATCCCAAAGACAGCCCAAAGAAATGGGAAAGAAAGCCCAAAGAAAGGGGAATGAAAGCCCAAAGAAAGCAAAAGAAAGCCCAAAGAAAGCCCAAAGAAAGTTCAAAGAAAGGGGAAAGAAAGCCCCAAGAAAGGGGAAAGAAAGTCCAAAGAAAGCCCAAAGAAAGCCGAAAGAAAGCCCAAAGA
The DNA here is from genome assembly GCF_036013475.1 of Columba livia. Classification (NCBI taxonomy): domain Eukaryota; kingdom Metazoa; phylum Chordata; class Aves; order Columbiformes; family Columbidae; genus Columba; species Columba livia. The sequence continues at coordinate 28,508 of NW_027043211.1, forward strand.
AAGGGGAAAGAAAGCCCAAAGAAAGGGGAAAGAAAGCCCAAAGAAAGCCCAAAGAAAGGGGAAATAAAGCCCAAAGAAAGCCCAAAGAAAGGGGAAAGAAAGCCCAAAGAAAGGGGAAAGAAAGCCAAAAGAAAGCGGAAAGAAAGCCCAAAGAAAACTCAAAGAAAGGGGAAAGAAAGGGTAAAGAAAGCCCAAAGAAAGGGGAAAGAACGCCCAAAGAAAGCCCAAAGAAAGGGGAAAGAAAGCCCAAAGAAAGCCCAAAGAAAGCGCAAAGAAAGCCCAAAGAAAGCCCAAATAAAGCCCAAGGAAAGGGGAAAGAAAGCCCAAGGAAAGCCCAAAGAAAGCCCAAAGAAAGCCCAAAGAAAGGGGAAAGAAAGCCCAAAGAAAGGGGAAAGAAAGCCCAAAGAAAGGGGAAAGAAAGGGGAAAGAAAGCCCAAAGAAAGGGGAAAGAAAGCCCAAAGAAAGCCCAAAGAAAGACCAAAGAAAGCCCAAAGAAAGGGGAAACCAAGCCCAAAGAAAGGGGAAAGAAAGCCCAAAGTAAGCCCAAAGAAAGCCCAAAGAAAGGGGAAAGAAAGCCCAAAGAAAGGGGAAAGAAAGCCCAGAGAAAGCCCAAAGAAAGGGGAAGGAAAGCCCAAAGAAAGCCCCAAGAAAGGGGAAAGAAAGCCCAAAGAAAGCCCAAGGAAAGTGGAAAGAAAGCCCAAAGAAAGCCCAAAGAAAGGGGAAAGAAAGCCCAAAGAAAGGGGAAAGAAAGCCCAAAGAAAGGGGAAAGAAAGCCCAAAGAAAGCCCAAAGAAAGCCCAAAGAAAGCCCAAAGAAAGCCCAAATAAAGAGGAAAGAAAGCCCAAAGAAAGGCCAAAGAAAGCCCAAAGAAAGCCCAAAAAAAGGGGAAATAAAGCCCAAAGAAATTGGAAAGAAAGGGGAAAGAAGGCCCAAAGAAAGGGGAAAAAAAGCCCAAAGAAAGCCCAAAGAAAGGGGAAGGAAAGCCCAAAGAAAGGGGAAAGAAAGCCCAAAGAAAGGGGAAAGAAAGTCCAAAGAAAGCCCAAAGAAAGCCCAAAGAAAGCGCAAAGCAAGCCCAAAGAAAGGGGAAAGAAAGCCCTAAGAAAGGGGAAAGAAAGTCCAAAGAAAGGGGAAAGAAAGCCCAAAGAAAGGGGAAAGAAAGCCCAAAGAAATCCCAAAGACAGCCCAAAGAAATGGGAAAGAAAGCCCAAAGAAAGGGGAAAGAAAGCCCAAAGAAAGCCCAAAGAAAGGGTAAATAAAGCCCAAAGAAAGCCCAAAGAAAGGGGAAAGAAAGCCCAAAGAAAGGGGAAAGAAAGCCAAAAGAAAGCGGAAAGAAAGCCCAAAGAAAGCCCAAAGAAAGGGGAAAGAAAGCCAAAAGAAAGCGGAAAGAAAGCCCAAAGAAAGCCCAAAGAAAGGGGAAAGAAAGCCCAAAGAAAGGGGAAAGAACGCCCAAAGAAAGCCCAAAGAAAGGGGAAAGAAAGCCCAAATAAAGGGGAAAGAAAGCCCAAAGAAAGGGGAAAGAAAGCCCAAAGAAAGCCCAAAGAAAGGGGAAAGAAAGCCCAAAGAAAGGGGAAAGAAAGCCAAAAGAAAGGGGAAAGAAAGCCCAAAGAAAGCCCAAAGAAAGGGGAAAGAAAGCCCAAAGAAAGGGGAAAGAAAGCACAAAGAAAGCCCAAAGAAAGGGGAAAGAAAGCCCAAAGAAAGCCCAAAGAAAGGGGAAAAAAAGCCCAAAGAAAGGGGAAACAAAGCCCAAAGAAAGGGGAAAGAAAGCCCAAAGAAATCCCAAAGAAAGGGGAAAGAAAGCCCAAAGAAAGCCCAAAGAAAGCCCAAAGAAAGGGGAAAGAAAGCCCAAAGAAAGGGGAAAGAAAGCCCAGAGAAAGCCCAAAGAAAGGGGAAGGAAAGCCCAAAGAAAGCCCAAAGAAAGGGGAAAGAAAGCCCAAAGAAAGCCCAAGGAATGTGGAAAGAAAGCCCAAAGAAAGCCCAAAGAAAGGGGAAAGAAAGCTCAAAGAAAGGGGAAAGAAAGCCCAAAGAAAGCCCAAAGAAAGGCGAAAGAAAGCCCAAAGAAAGGGGAATGACAGCCCAAAGAAAGGGGAAAGAAAGCCCAAAGAAAGCCCAAAGAAAGCCCAAAGAAAAGTGAAAGAAAGCTCAAAGAAAGGGGAAAGAAAGCCCAAAGAAAGCCCAAGGAAAGCCCAAAGAAAGGGGAAAGAAACCCCAAAGAAAGCCCAAAGAAAGCCCAAAGAAAGCCCAAAGAAAGCCAAAATAAAGCCCAAAGAAAGCCCAAATAAAGCCCAAAGAAAGGGGAAAGAAAGCCCAAAGAAAGCCCAAAGAAAGCCCAAAGAAAGGGGAAACAAAGCCCAAAGAAAGCCCAAAGAAAGCCCAAAGAAAGCCCAAAGAAAGCCCAAAGAAGGCCCAAAGAAAGGTGAAAGAAAGCCCAAAGAAAGGGGAAAGAAAGCCCAAAGAAAGGGGAATGAGAGCCCAAAGAAAGGGGAAAGAAAGCCCAAAGAAATGGGAAAAAAAGCCAAAAGAAAGGGGAAAGAAAGCCCAAAGAAAGGGGAAAGAAAGCCCAAAGAAAGCCCAAAGAAAGGGGAAAGAAAGGGGAAAGAAAGCCCAAAGAAAGTGGAAAGAAAGCGCAAAGAAAGCCCAAAGAAAGTGGAAAGAAAGCCCAAAGAAAGGGGAAAGAAAGCCCAAAGAAAGGGGAAAGAAAGCTCAAAGAAAGCCCAAAGAAAGGGGAAAGAAAGCCCAAAGAAAGGGGAAAGAAAGCCCAAAGAAAGGGAAAAGAAAGCCCAAAGAAAGCCCAAAGAAAGTGGAAAGAAAGGGGAAAGAAACCCAAAGAAAGGGGATAGAAAGCCCAAAGAAAGGGTAAAGAAAGCCCAAAGAAAGCCCAAAGAAAGGGGAAAGAAAGCCCAAAGAAAGCCCAAAGAAAGGGGAAAGAAAGTCCAAAGAAAGCCCAAAGAAAGCCCAAAGAAAGCGCAAAGCAAGCCCAAAGAAAGGGGAAAGAAAGCCCTAAGAAAGGGGAAAGAAAGCCCAAAGAAAGGGGAAAGAGAGCCCAAAGAAAGGGGAAAGAAAGCCCAAAGAAATCCCAAAGACAGCCCAAAGAAAGGGGAAAGAAAGCCAAAGAAAGGGGAATGAAAGCCCAAAGAAAGCCCAAAGAAAGCCCAAAGAAAGCCCAAAGAAAGCCCAAAGAAAGTTCAAAGAAAGGGGAAAGAAAGCCCCAAGAAAGGGGAAAGAAAGCCCAAAGAAAGCCCAAAGAAAAGCCCAAAGAAAGCCCAAAGAAAGGGGAAAGAAAGCCCAAAGAAAGGGGAAAGAAAGCCAAAAGAAAGCGGAAAGAAAGCCCAAAGAAAGCCCAAAGAAAGGGGAAAGAAAGCCAAAAGAAAGCGGAAAGAAAGCCCAAAGAAAGCCCAAAGAAAGGGAAAGAAAGCCCAAAGAAAGGGGAAAGAACGCCCAAAGAAAGCCCAAAGAAAGGGGAAAGAAAGCCCAAATAAAGGGAAAGAAAGCCAAAGAAAGGGAAAGAAAGCCCAAAGAAAGCCCAAAGAAAGGGGAAAGAAAGCCCAAAGAAAGGGGAAAGAAAGCCAAAAGAAAGGGGAAAGAAAGCCCAAAGAAAGCCCAAAGAAAGGGGAAAGAAAGCCCAAAGAAAGGGGAAAGAA
>NW_027043212.1:0-31995 GCF_036013475.1 Columba livia
AAGGCCAAGGAAAGGGGAAAGAAAGCCCAAAGAAAGGGGAAAGAAAGCCCAAAGAAAGGGGAAAGAAAGCCCAAAGAAAGGGGAAAGAAAGCCCAGAGAAAGCCCAAAGAAAGCCCAAAGAAAGCCCAAAGAAAAGGGAAAGAAAGCCCAAAGAAAGGGGAAAGAAAGCCCAAAGAAAGGGGAAAGAAAGCCCAAAGAAAGGGGAATGACAACCCAAAGATAGGGGAAAGAAAGCCCAAAGAAAGGGGAAAGAAAGCCCAAAGAAAGGGGAAAGAAAGCCCAAAGAAAGGGGAATGAAAGCCCAAAGAAAGGGGAAAGAAAGCCCAAAAAAAGCCCAAAGAAAGCCCAAAGAAAGTGGAAAGAAAGGGGAAAGAAAACCCAAAGAAATCCCAAAGAAAGACCTAGGAAAGCCCAAAGAAAGGGGAAAGAAAGCCCAAAGAAAGGGGAAAGAAAGCCCAAAAAAAGCCCACAGAAAAGGGAAAGAAAGCCCAAAGAAAGGGGAAAGAAAGCCTAAAGAAAGCCCAAAGAAAGCCTAAAGAAAGCCCAAAGAAAGCCCAAACAAATCCCAAAGAAAGCCCAAAGAAAGCCCAAAGAAAGGGGAAAGAAAGCCCAAAGAAAGGGGAAAGAAAGCCCAAAGAAAGGAGAATGACAGCCCAAAGAAAGGGGAAAGAAAGCCCAAAGAAAGGGGAAAGAAAGCCCAAAGAAAGGGGAAAGAAAGCCCAAAGAAAGGGGAAAGAAAGCCCAAAGAAATGGAAAAGAAAGCCCAAAGAAAGGGGAATGACAGCCCAAGGAAAGGGGAAAGAAAGCCCAAAGAAAGGGGAAAGAAAGCCCAAAGAAAGGGGAAAGAAATCCCAAAGAAAGGAGAAAGAAAGCCCAAAGAAAGGAGAAAGAAAGCCCAAAGAAAGCCCAAAGAAAGCCCAAAGAAAGTGGAAAGAAAGGGGAAAGAAAACCCAAAGAAAGCCCAAAGAAAGCCCAAGGAAAGACCAAAGAAAGGGGAAAGAAAGCCCAAAGAAAGGGGAAAGAAAGCCCAAAGAAAGGGGAAAGAAAGCCCAAAGAAAGCCCAAAGAAAGCCCAAAGAAAGGGGAAAGAAAGCCCAAAGAAAGGGGAAAGAAAGCCCAAAGAAAGGGGAATGACAGCCCAAAGAAAGGGGAAAGAAAGCCCAAAGAAAGGAGAAAGAAAGCCCAAAGAAAGGGGAAAGAAAGCCCAAAGAAAGGGGAAAGAAAGCCCAAGAAAGCCCAAAGATAGCCCAAAGAAATTGGAAAGAAAGGGGAAAGAAAGCCCAAAGAAAGCCCAAAGAAAGCCCAAGGAAAGCCCAAAGAAAGGGGAAAGAAAGCCCAAAGAAAGGGGAAAGAAAGCCCAAAGAAAGCCCAAAGAAAGGGGAAAGAAAGCCCAAAGAAAGGGGAAACAAAGACCAAAGAAAGGGGAAAGAAAGGGGAAAGAAAGCCCAAAGAAAGGGGAAAGAAAGCCTAAAGAAAGCCCAAAGAAAGGGGAAAGAAAGCCCAAAGAAACCCCAAAGAAAGGGGAAAGAAAGCCCAAAGAAACCCCAAAGAAAGGGGAAAGAAAGCCCAAAGAAACCCCAAAGAAAGGGGAAAGAAAGCCCAAAGAAAGGGGAAAGAAAGCCCAAGGAAAGGGGAAAGAAAGCCCAAAGAAAGGGGAAATAAAGCCCAGAGAAAGGGGAAAGAAAGCCCAAAGAAAGGGGGAAGAAAGCCCAAAGAAAGCCCAAAGAAAGGGGAAAGAAAGGGGAAAGAAAGCCCAAAGAAAGCCCAAAGAAAGCCCAAAGAAAGCCCAAAGAAAGGGGAAAGACAGCCCAAAGAAAGCCCAAAGAAATGGGAAAGAAAGCGCAAATAAAGCACAAAGAAAGGGGAAAGAAAGCCCAAAGAAAGGGGAAAGAAAACCCAAAGAAAGGGGAAAGAAAGCCCAAAGAAAGGGGAAAGAAAGCCCAAAGAAAGCCCAAAGAAAGGGGAAAGAAAGCTCAAAGAAAGGCCAAGGAAAGGGGAAAGAAAGCCCAAAGAAAAGGGAAAGAAAGCCCAAAGAAAGGGGAAAGAAAGCCCAAAGAAAGGGGAAAGAAAGCCCAGAGAAAGCCCAAAGAAAGCCCAAAGAAAGCCCAAAGAAAAGGGAAAGAAAGCCCAAAGAAATGGGAAAGAAAGCCCAAAGAAAGTGGAATGACAGCCCAAAGATAGGGGAAAGAAAGCCCAAAGAAAGGGGAAAGAAAGCCCAAAGAAAGGGGAAAGAAAGCCCAAAGAAAGGGGAATGAAAGCCCAAAGAAAGGGGAAAGAAAGCCCAAAAAAAGCCCAAAGAAAGCCCAAAGAAAGTGGAAAGAAAGGGGAAAGAAAACCCAAAGAAAGCCCAAAGAAAGCCCAAGGAAAGCCCAAAGAAAGGGGAAAGAAAGCCCAAAGAAAGGGGAAAGAAAGCCCAAAAAAAGCCCACAGAAAGGGGAAAGAAAGCCCAAAGAAAGGGGAAAGAAAGCCTAAAGAAAGCCCAAAGAAAGTGGAAAGAAAGGGGAAAGAAAACCCAAAGAAAGCCCAAAGAAAGCCCAAGGAATGCCCAAAGAAAGGGGAAAGAAAGCCCAAAGAAAGGGGAATGACAGCCCAAAGAAAGGGGAATGACAGCCCAAAGAAAGGGGAAAGAAAGCCCAAAGAAAGGGGAAAGAAAGCCCAAAGAAAGGGGAAAGAAAGCCCAAAGAAAGGGGAAAGAAAGCCCAAAGAAATGGGAAAGAAAGCCCAAAGAAAGGGGAATGACAGCCCAAGGAAAGGGGAAAGAAAGCCCAAAGAAAGGGGAAAGAAAGCCCAAAGAAAGGGGGAAGAAAGCCCAAAGAAAGCCCAAAGAAAGGGGAAAGAAAGGGGAAAGAAAGCCCAAAGAAAGCCCAAGAAAAGCCCAAAGAAAGGGGAAAGAAAGCCCAAAGAAAGGGGAAAGAAAGCCCAAAGAAAGCCCAAAGAAAGCCCACAGAAAGGGGAAGGAAAGCCCAAAGAAAGGGGAAAGAAAGCCCAGAGAAAGCCAAAAGAAAGCCCAAAGAAAGCCCAAAAAAGCCCAAAGAAAAGGGAAAGAAAGCCCAAAGAAAGGGGAAAGAAAGCCCAAAGAAAGGGGAATGACAGCCCAGAGAAAGGGGAAAGAAGGCCCAAAGAAAGGGGACAGAAAGCCCAAAGAAAGGGGAAAGAAAGCCCAAAGAAAGGGGAAAGAAAGCCCAAAGAAAGGGGAAAGAAAGCCCAAAGAAAGGGGAAAGAAAGCCCAAAGAAAGCCCAATGAAAGTGGAAAGAAAGGGGAAAGAAAACCCAAAGAAAGCCCAAAGAAAGCCCAAGGAAAGACCAAAGAAATTGGAAAGAAAGCCCAAAGAAAGGGGAAAAAAAGCCCAAAGAAAGCCCAAAGAAAGCCAAAAGAAAGCCCACAGAAAGGGGAAAGAAAGCCCAAAGAAAGCCCAAAGAAAGCCCAAAGAAAGCCCAAAGAAAGCCTAAAGAAAGCCCAAAGAAGCCCAAAGAAAGCCCAAAGAAAGCCCAAAGAAAGGGGAAAGAAAGCCCAAAGAAAGGGGAATGACAGCCCAAAGAAAGGGGAAAGAAAGCCCAAAGAAAGGAGAAAGAAAGCCCAAAGATAGGGGAAAGAAAGCCCAAAGAAAGGGGAAAGAAAGCCCAAGAATGCCCAAAGATAGCCCAAAGAAATTGGAAAGAAAGGGGAAAGAAAGCCCAAAGAAAGCCCAAAGAAAGCCCATGGAAAGCCCAAAGAAAGGGGAAAGAAAGCCCAAAGAAAGGGGAAAGAAACCCAAAGAAAGCCCAAAGAAAGGGGAAAGAAAGCCCAAAGAAAGGGGAAACAAAGCCCAAAGAAAGCCCAAAGAAAGGGGAAAGAAAGCCCAAAGAAAGGGGAAACAAAGCCCAAAGAAATGGGAAAGAAAGGGGAAAGAAACCCCAAAGAAAGGGTAAAGAAAGGGGAAAGAAAGCCCAAAGAAAGCCCAAAGAAAGGGGAAAGAAAGCCCAAAGAAACCCCAAAGAAAGGGGAAAGAAAGCCCAAAGAAACCCCAAAGAAAGGGGAAAGAAAGCCCAAAGAAAGGGGAAAGAAAGCCCAAGGAAAGGGGAAAGAAACGCAAAGAAAGGGGAAATAAAGCCCAAAGAAAGGGGAAAGAAAGCCCAAAAAAGGGGGGAAGAAAGCCCAAAGAAAGCCCAAAGAAAGGGGAAAGAAAGGGGAAAGAAAGCCCAAAGAAAGCCCAAAGAAAGCCCAAAGAAAGGGAAAGAAAGCGCAAAGAAAGCCCAAAGAAAGGGGAAAGAAAGCCCAAAGAAAGGGGAAAGAAAACCCAAAGAAAGGGGAAAGAAAGCCCAAAGAATGGGGAAAGACAGCCCAAAGAAAGCCCAAAGAAAGGGGAAAGAAAGCCCAAAGAAAGGGGAAAGAAATCTCAAAGAAAGGCCAAAGAAAGGGGAAAGAAAGCCCAAAGAAAGGTGAAAGAAAGCCCAAAGAAAGGGGAAAGAAAGCCCAAAGAAAGGGGAAAGAAAGCCCAAAGAAAGGGGAAAGAAAGCCCAGAGAAAGCCCAAAGAAAGCCCAAAGAAAGCCCAAAGAAAAGGGAAAGAAGGCCCAAAGAAAGGGGAAAGGAAGCCCAAAGAAAGGGGAAAGAAAGCCCAAAGAAAGGGGAAAGAAAGCCCAAAGAAAGGGGAAAGAAAGCCCAAAAAAAGCAAAAAGAAAGCCCAAAGAAAGTGGAAAGAAAGGGGAAAGAAAACCCAAAGAAAGCCCAAAGAAAGCCCAAGGAAAGCCCAAAGAAAGGGGAAAGAAAGCCCAAAGAAATCCCAAAGAAAGCCCAAAGAAATCCAAAGAAAGGGGAAAGAAAGCCCAAAGAAAGGGGAAAGAAAGCCTAAAGAAAGCCCCAAAGAAAGCCTAAAGAAAGCCGAAGAAAGCCCAAGAAAGCCCAAGAATCAAGAAAGCCCAAAGAAAGCCCAAAGAAAGGGGAAAGAAAGCCCAAAGAAAGGGGAAAGAAAGCCCAAAGAAAGGGGAATGACAGCCCAAAGAAAGGGGAAAGAAAGCCCAAAGAAAGGGGAAAGAAAGCCCAAAGAAAGGGGAAAGAAAGCCCAAAGAAATGGAAAAGAAAGCCCAAAGAAAGGGGAATGACAGCCCAAGGAAAGGGGAAAGAAAGCCCAAAGAAAGGGGAAAGAAAGCCCAAGGAAAGGGGAAAGAAAGCCCAAAGAAAGGGGAAAGAAAACCCAAAGAAAGCCCAAAGAAAGCCTAAGGGAAGACCAAAGAAAGGGGAAAGAAAGCCCAAAGAAAGGGGAAAAAAAGCCCAAAGAAAGCCCAAAGAAAGCCCAAAGAAAGCCCACAGAAAGGGGAAAGAAAGCCCAAAGAAAGGGGAAAGAAAGCCCAAAGAAAGCCCAAAGAAAGCCCAAAGAAAGCCCAAGGAAAGACCAAAGAAAGGGGAAAGAAAGCCCAAGAAAGGGGAAAGAAAGCCCAAAGAAAGCCCAAAGAAAGCCCAAAGAAAGCCCAAAGAAAGCCCAAAGAAAGCCCATAGAAAGGGGAAAGAAAGCCCACAGAAAGGGGGAAAGAAAGCCCAAAGAAAGGGGAATGACAGCCCAAAGAAAGGGGAAAGAAAGCCCAAAGAAAGGAGAAAGAAAGCCCAAAGAAACGGGAAAGAAAGCCCAAAGAAAGGGGAAAGAAAGCCCAAAAAAAGCCCAAAGAAAGCCCAAAGAAAGTGGAAAGAAAGGGGAAAGAAAACCCAAAGAAAGCCCAAAGAAAGCCCAAGGAAAGCCCAAAGAAAGGGGAAAGAAAGCCCAAAGAAAGGGGAAAGAAAGCCCAAAAAAAGCCCAAAGAAAGGGGAAAGAAAGCCCAAAGAAAGGGGAAACAAAGCCCAAAGAAAGGGGAAGAAAGGGGAAAGAAACCCCAAAGAAAGGGTAAACAAAGGGGAAAGAAAGCCCAAAGAAAGCCCAAAGAAAGGGGAAAGAAAGCCCAAAGAAAGCCCAAAGAAAGGGGAAAGAAAGCCCAAAGAAACACCAAAGAAAGAGGAAAGAAAGCCCAAAGAAAGGGGAAAGAAAGCCCAAGGAAAGGGGAAAGAAAGCCCAAAGAAAGGGGGAAGAAAGCCCAAAGAAAGCCCAAAGAAAGGGGAAAGAAAGGGGAAAGAAAGCCCAAAGAAAGCCTAAAGAAAGCCCAAAGAAAGCCCAAAGAAAGGGGAAAGAAAGCCCAAAGAAAGCCCACAGAAAAGGGAAAGAAAGCCCAAAGAAAGGGGAAAGAAAGCCCAAAGAAAGGGGAAAGAAAGCCCAAAGAAAGGGGAATGAAAGCCCAAAGAAAGGGGAAAGAAAGCCCAAAAAAAGCCCAAAGAAAGCCCAAAGAAAGTGGAAAGAAAGGGGAAAGAAAACCCAAAGAAAGCCCAAAGAAAGCCCAAGGAAAGCCCAAAGAAAGGGGAAAGAAAGCCCAAAGAAAGGGGAAAGAAAGCCCAAAAAAAGCCCACAGAAAGGGGAAAGAAAGCCCAAAGAAAGGGGAAAGAAAGCCTAAAGAAAGCCCAAAGAAAGTGGAAAGAAAGGGGAAAGAAAACCCAAAGAAAGCCCAAAGAAAGCCCAAGGAAAGCCAAAGAAAGGGGAAAGAAAGCCCAAAGAAAGGGGAATGACAGCCCAAAGAAAGGGGAATGACAGCCCAAAGAAAGGGGAAAGAAAGCCCAAAGAAAGGGGAAAGAAAGCCCAAAGAAAGGGGAAAGAAAGCCCAAAGAAAGGGGAAAGAAAGCCCAAAGAAATGGGAAAGAAAGCCCAAAGAAAGGGGAATGACAGCCCAAGGAAAGGGGAAAGAAAGCCCAAAGAAAGGGGGAAAGAAAGCCCAAAGAAAGGGGGAAGAAAGCCCAAAGAAAGCCCAAAGAAAGGGGAAAGAAAGGGGAAAGAAAGCCCAAAGAAAGCCCAAGAAAAGCCCAAAGAAAGGGGAAAGAAAGCCCAAAGAAAGGGGAAGAAAGCCCAAAGAAAGCCCAAAGAAAGCCCACAGAAAGGGGAAGGAAAGCCCAAAGAAAGGGGAAAGAAAGCCCAGAGAAAGCCAAAAGAAAGCCCAAAGAAAGCCCAAAAAAGCCCAAAGAAAAGGGAAAGAAAGCCCAAAGAAAGGGGAAAGAAAGCCCAAAGAAAGGGGAATGACAGCCCAGAGAAAGGGGAAAGAAGGCCCAAAGAAAGGGGACAGAAAGCCCAAAGAAAGGGGAAAGAAAGCCCAAAGAAAGGGGAAAGAAAGCCCAAAGAAAGGGGAAAGAAAGCCCAAAGAAAGGGGAAAGAAAGCCCAAAGAAAGCCAATGAAAGTGGAAAGAAAGGGGAAAGAAAACCCAAAGAAAGCCCAAAGAAAGCCCAAGGAAAGACCAAAGAAATTGGAAAGAAAGCCCAAAGAAAGGGGAAAAAAAGCCCAAAGAAAGCCCAAAGAAAGCCAAAAGAAAGCCCACAGAAAGGGGAAAGAAAGCCCAAAGAAAGCCCAAAGAAAGCCCAAAGAAAGCCCAAAGAAAGCCTAAAGAAAGCCCAAAGAAGCCCAAAGAAAGCCCAAAGAAAGCCCAAAGAAAGGGGAAAGAAAGCCCAAAGAAAGGGGAATGACAGCCCAAAGAAAGGGGAAAGAAAGCCCAAAGAAAGGAGAAAGAAAGCCCAAAGATAGGGGAAAGAAAGCCCAAAGAAAGGGGAAAGAAAGCCCAAGAATGCCCAAAGATAGCCCAAAGAAATTGGAAAGAAAGGGGAAAGAAAGCCCAAAGAAAGCCCAAAGAAAGCCCAAGGAAAGCCCAAAGAAAGGGGAAAGAAAGCCCAAAGAAAGGGGAAAGAAACCCAAAGAAAGCCCAAAGAAAGGGGAAAGAAAGCCCAAAGAAAGGGGAAAGAAAGCCCAAAGAAAGCCCAAAGAAAGGGGAAAGAAAGCCCAAAGAAAGGGGAAACAAGCCCAAAGAAATGGGAAAGAAAGGGGAAAGAAACCCCAAAGAAAGGGTAAAGAAAGGGGAAAGAAAGCCCAAAGAAAGCCCAAAGAAAGGGGAAAGAAAGCCCAAAGAAACCCCAAAGAAAGGGGAAAGAAAGCCCAAAGAAACCCCAAAGAAAGGGGAAAGAAAGCCCAAAGAAAGGGGAAAGAAAGCCCAAGGAAAGGGGAAAGAAACGCAAAGAAAGGGGAAATAAAGCCCAAAGAAAGGGGAAAGAAAGCCCAAAAAAGGGGGGAAGAAAGCCCAAAGAAAGCCCAAAGAAAGGGGAAAGAAAGGGGAAAGAAAGCCCAAAGAAAGCCCAAAGAAAGCCCAAAGAAAGGGGAAAGAAAGCGCAAAGAAAGCCCAAAGAAAGGGGAAAGAAAGCCCAAAGAAAGGGGAAAGAAAACCCAAAGAAAGGGGAAAGAAAGCCCAAAGAATGGGGAAAGACAGCCCAAAGAAAGCCCAAAGAAAGGGGAAAGAAAGCCCAAAGAAAGGGGAAAGAAATCTCAAAGAAAGGCCAAAGAAAGGGGAAAGAAAGCCCAAAGAAAGGTGAAAGAAAGCCCAAAGAAAGGGGAAAGAAAGCCAAAGAAAGGGGAAAGAAAGCCCAAAGAAAGGGGAAAGAAAGCCCAGAGAAAGCCCAAAGAAAGCCCAAAGAAAGCCCAAAGAAAAGGGAAAGAAGGCCCAAAGAAAGGGGAAAGGAAGCCCAAAGAAAGGGGAAAGAAAGCCCAAAGAAAGGGGAAAGAAAGCCCAAAGAAAGGGGAAAGAAAGCCCAAAAAAAGCAAAAGAAAGCCCAAAGAAAGTGGAAAGAAAGGGGAAAGAAAACCCAAAGAAAGCCCAAAGAAAGCCCAAGGAAAGCCCAAAGAAAGGGGAAAGAAAGCCCAAAGAAATCCCAAAGAAAGCCCAAAGAAATCCCAAAGAAAGGGGAAAGAAAGCCCAAAGAAAGGGGAAAGAAAGCCTAAAGAAAGCCCAAAGAAAGCCTAAAGAAAGCCCGAAGAAAGCCCAAAGAAATCCCAAAGAAAGCCCAAAGAAAGCCCAAAGAAAGGGGAAAGAAAGCCCAAAGAAAGGGGAAAGAAAGCCCAAAGAAAGGGGAATGACAGCCCAAAGAAAGGGGAAAGAAAGCCCAAAGAAAGGGGAAAGAAAGCCCAAAGAAAGGGGAAAGAAAGCCCAAAGAAATGGAAAAGAAAGCCCAAAGAAAGGGGAATGACAGCCCAAGGAAAGGGGAAAGAAAGCCAAAGAAAGGGGAAAGAAAGCCCAAGGAAAGGGGAAAGAAAGCCCAAAGAAAGGGGAAAGAAAACCCAAAGAAAGCCCAAAGAAAGCCTAAGGGAAGACCAAAGAAAGGGGGAAAGAAAGCCCAAAGAAAGGGGAAAAAAAGCCCAAAGAAAGCCCAAAGAAAGCCCAAAGAAAGCCCACAGAAAGGGGAAAGAAAGCCCAAAGAAAGGGGAAAGAAAGCCCAAAGAAAGCCCAAAGAAAGCCCAAAGAAAGCCCAAGGAAAGACCAAAGAAAGGGGAAAGAAAGCCCAAAGAAAGGGGAAAGAAAGCCAAAGAAAGCCCAAAGAAAGCCCAAAGAAAGCCCAAAGAAAGCCCAAAGAAAGCCCAAAGAAAGCCCATAGAAAGGGGAAAGAAAGCCCACAGAAAGGGGAAAGAAAGCCCAAAGAAAGGGGAATGACAGCCCAAAGAAAGGGGAAAGAAAGCCCAAAGAAAGGAGAAAGAAAGCCCAAAGAAACGGGAAAGAAAGCCCAAAGAAAGGGGAAAGAAAGCCCAAAAAAAGCCCAAAGAAAGCCCAAAGAAAGTGGAAAGAAAGGGGAAAGAAAACCCAAAGAAAGCCCAAAGAAAGCCCAAGGAAAGCCCAAAGAAAGGGGAAAGAAAGCCCAAAGAAAGGGGAAAGAAAGCCCAAAAAAAGCCCAAAGAAAGGGGAAAGAAAGCCCAAAGAAAGGGGAAACAAAGCCCAAAGAAAGGGGAAAGAAAGGGGAAAGAAACCCCAAAGAAAGGGTAAACAAAGGGGAAAGAAAGCCCAAAGAAAGCCAAAGAAAGGGGAAAGAAAGCCCAAAGAAAGCCCAAAGAAAGGGGAAAGAAAGCCCAAAGAAACACCAAAGAAAGAGGAAAGAAAGCCCAAAGAAAGGGGAAAGAAAGCCCAAGGAAAGGGGAAAGAAAGCCCAAAGAAAGGGGGAAGAAAGCCCAAAGAAAGCCCAAAGAAAGGGGAAAGAAAGGGGAAAGAAAGCCCAAAGAAAGCCTAAAGAAAGCCCAAAGAAAGCCCAAAGAAAGCCCAAAGAAAGGGGAAAGAAAGCCCAAGAAAGCCCACAGAAAAGGGAAAGAAAGCCAAAAGAAAGGGGAAAGAAAGCCCAAAGAAATCCCAAAGAAAGCCCAAAGAAATCCCAAAGAAAGGGGAAAGAAAGCCCAAAGAAAGGGGAAAGAAAGCCCAGAGAAAGCCCAAAGAAAGCCCAAAGAAAGCCCAAAGAAAAGGGAAAGAAAGCCCAAAGAAAGGGGAAAGAAAGCCCAAAGAAAGGGGAATGACAGCCCAAAGATAGGGGAAAGAAAGCCCAAAGAAAGGGGAAAGGCAGCCCAAAGAAAGGGGAAAGAAAGCCCAAAGAAAGGGGAAAGAAAGCCCAAAGAAAGGGGAAAGAAAGCCCCAAAAAAGCACAAAGAAAGCCCAAAGAAAGTGGAAAGAAAGGGGAAAGAAAACCCAAAGAAAGCCCAGAGAAAGCCCAAGGAAAACCCAAAGAAAGGAGAAAGAAAGCCCAAAGAAAGGGGAAAGAAAGCCCAAAAAAAGCCCACAGAAAGGGGAAAGAAAACCCAAAGAAAGGGGAAAGAAAGCCTAAAGAAAGCCCAAAGAAAGCCTAAAGAAAGCCCAAAGAAAGCCAAGGAAATCCCAAAGAAAGCCCAAAGAAAGCCCAAAGAAAGGGGAAAGAAAGCCCAAGGAAAGGGGAAAGAAAGCCCAAAGAAAGGGGAATGACAGCCCAAGGAAAGGGGAAAGAAAGCCCAAAGAAAGGGGAAAGAAAGCCCAAAGAAAGGGGAAAGAAAGCCCAAAGAAATGAGAAAGGAAGCCCAAAGAAAGCCCAAAGAAAGCCCAAAGAAAGTGGAAAGAAAGGGGAAAGAAAACCCAAAGAAAGCCCAAAGAAAGCCCAAAGAAAGCCCAAGGAAAGACCAAAGAAAGGGGAAAGAAAGCCCAAAGAAAGGGGGGAAAAAGCCCAAAGAAAGCCCAAAGAAAGCCCACAGAAAGGGGAAAGAAAGCCCAAAGAAAGGGGAAAGAAAGCCCAAAGACAGCCCAAAGAAAGCCCAAAGAAAGCCCAAAGAAAGCCCAAAGAAAGGGGAAAGAAAGCCCAAAGAAAGGGGAAACAAAGCCCAAAGAAAGGGGAATGACAGCCCAAAGAAAGGGGAAAGAAAGCCCAAAGAAAGGAGAAAGAAAGCCCAAAGAAAGGGGAAAGAAAGCCCAAAGAAAGGGGAAAGAAAGCCCAAGAAAGCCCAAAGATAGCCCAAAGAAATTGGAAAGAAAGGGGAAAGAAAGCCCAAAGAAATCCCAAAGAAAGCCCAAGGAAAGCCCAAAGAAAGGGGAAAGAAAGCCCAAAGAAAGGGGAAAGAAAGCCAAAGAAAGCCCAAAGAAAGGGGAAAGAAAGCCCAAAGAAAGGGGAAACAAAGACCAAAGAAAGGGGAAAGAAAGGGGAAAGAAAGCCCAAAGAAAGGGGAAAGAAAGGGGAAAGAAAGCCTAAAGAAAGCCCAAAGAAAGGGGAAAGAAAGCCCAAAGAAACCCCAAAGAAAGGGGAAAGAAAGCCCAAAGAAACCCCAAAGAAAGGGGAAAGAAAGCCCAAAGAAAGGGGAAAGAAAGCCCAAGGAAAGGGGAAAGAAAGCCCAAAGAAAGGGGAAATAAAGCCCAAAGAAAGGGGAAAGAAATCCCAAAGAAAGAGGAAAGAAAGGGGAAAGAAAGCCCAAAGAAAGGGGAAATAAAGCCCAAAGAAAGGGGAAAGAAAGCCCAAAGAAAGGGGGAAGAAAGCCCAAAGAAAGCCCAAAGAAAGGGGAAAGAAAGGGGAAAGAAAGCCAAAGAAAGCCCAAAGAAAGCCCAAAGAAAGGGGAAAGAAAGCCCAAAGAAAGCCCAAAGAAATGGGAAAGAAAGCGCAAATAAAGCCCAAAGAAAGGAGAAAGAAAGCCCAAAGAAAGGGGAAAGAAAACCCAAAGAAAGGGGAAAGAAAGCCCAAAGAAAGGGGAAAGACAGCCCAAAGAAAGCCCAAAGAATGGGGAAAGAAAGCCCAAAGAAAGGGGAAAGAAAGCTCAAAGAAAGGCCAAGGAAAGGGGAAAGAAAGCCCAAAGAAAGGGGAAAGAAAGCCCAAAGAAAGGGGAAAGAAAGCCCAAAGAAAGGGGAAAGAAAGCCCAGAGAAAGCCCAAAGAAAGCCCAAAGAAAGCCCAAAGAAAAGGGAAAGAAAGCCCAAAGAAAGGGGAAAGAAAGCCCAAAGAAAGGGGAATGAAAGCCCAAAGAAAGGGGAAAGAAAGCCCAAAAAAAGCCCAAAGAAAGCCCAAAGAAAGTGGAAAGAAAGGGGAAAGAAAACCCAAAGAAAGCCCAAAGAAAGCCCAAGGAAAGCCCAAAGAAAGGGGAAAGAATGCCCAAAGAAAGGGGAAAGAAAGCCCAAAAAAAGCCCACAGAAAGGGGAAAGAAAGCCAAAGAAAGGGGAAAGAAAGCCTAAAGAAAGCCCATAGAAAGCCCAAAGAAAGCCCAAAGAAAGCCCAAACAAATCCCAAAGAAAGCCCAAAGAAAGGGGAAAGAAAGCCCAAAGAAAGGGGAAAGAAAGCCCAAAGAAAGGGGAAAGAAAGCCCAAAGAAAGGGGAAAGAAAGCCCAAAGAAAGGGGAAAGAAAGCCCAAAGAAAGGAGAAAGAAAGCCCAAAGAAATGGGAAAGAAAGCCCAAAGAAAGCCCAAAGAAAGCCCAAAGAAAGCCCAAGGAAAGACCAAAGAAAGGGGAAAGAAAGCCCAAAGAAAGGGGGGAAAAAGCCCAAAGAAAGCTCAAAGAAAGCCCACAGAAAGGGGAAAGAAAGCCCAAAGAAAGGGGAAAGAAAGCCCAAAGAAAGCCCAAAGAAAGCCCAAAGAAAGCCCAAAGAAAGGGGAAAGAAAGCCCAAAGAAAGGGGAAAGAAAGCCCAAAGAAAGGGGAATGACAGCCCAAAGAAAGGGGAAAGAAAGCCCAAAGAAAGGAGAAAGAAAGCCCAAAGAAAGGGGAAAGAAAGCCCAAAGAAAGGGGAAAGAAAGCCCAAGAAAGCTCAAAGATAGCCCAAAGAAATTGGAAAGAAAGGGGAAAGAAAGCCCAAAGAAAGCCCAAAGAAAGCCCAAGGAAAGCCCAAAGAAAGGGGAAAGAAAGCCCAAAGAAAGGGGAAAGAAAGCCCAAAGAAAGCCCAAAGAAAGGGGAAAGAAAGCCCAAAGAAAGGGGAAACAAAGACCAAAGAAAGGGGAAAGAAAGGGGAAAGAAAGCCCAAAGAAAGGGGAAAGAAAGGGGAAAGAAAGCCTAAAGAAAGCCCAAAGAAAGGGGAAAGAAAGCCCAAAGAAACCCCAAAGAAAGGGGAAAGAAAGCCCAAAGAAACCCCAAAGAAAGGGGAAAGAAAGCCCAAAGAAAGGGGAAAGAAAGCCCAAGGTAAGGGGAAAGAAAGCCCAAAGAAAGGGGAAATAAAGCCAAAAGAAAGGGGAAAGAAAGCCCAAAGAAAGGGGGAAGAAAGCCCAAAGAAAGCCCAAAGAAAGGGGAAAGAAAGCCCAAGGAAAGGGGAAAGAAAGCCCAAAGAAAGGGGAAATAAAGCCAAAGAAAGGGGAAAGAAAGCCCAAAGAACGGGGGAAGAAAGCCCAAAGAAAGCCCAAAGAAAGGGGAAAGAAAGGGGAAAGAAAGCCCAAAGAAAGCCCAAAGAAAGCCCAAAGAAAGGGGAAAGAAAGCCCAAAGAAAGCCCAAAGAAATGGGAAAGAAAGCGCAAATAAAGCCCAAAGAAAGGGGATAGAAAGCCCAGAGAAAGGGGAAAGAAAACCCTAAGAAAGGGGAAAGAAAGCCCAAAGAAAGGGGAAAGACAGCCCAAAGAAAGCCCAAAGAAAGGGGAAAGAAAGCTCAAAGAAAGGCCAAGGAAAGGGGAAAGAAAGCCCAAAGAAAGGGGAAAGAAAGCCCAAAGAAATGGAAAGAAAGCCCAAAGAAAGGGGAAAGAAAGCCCAGAGAAAGCCCAAAGAAAGCCCAAAGAAAGCCCAAAGAAAAGGGAAAGAAAGCCCAAAGAAAGGGGAAAGAAAGCCCAAAGAAAGGGGAAAGAAAGCCCAAAGAAAGGGGAATGACAACCCAAAGATAGGGGAAAGAAAGCCCAAAGAAAGGGGAAAGAAAGCCCAAAGAAAGGGGAAAGAAAGCCCAAAGAAAGGGGAATGAAAGCCCAAAGAAAGGGGAAAGAAAGCCCAAAAAAAGCCCAAAGAAAGCCCAAAGAAAGTGGAAAGAAAGGGGAAAGAAAACCCAAAGAAAGCCCAAAGAAAGACCAAGGAAAGCCCAAAGAAAGGGGAAAGAAAGCCAAAGAAAGGGGAAAGAAAGCCTAAAGAAAGCCCAAAGAAAGCCTAAAGAAAGCCCAAAGAAAGCCCAAACAAATCCCAAAGAAAGCCCAAAGAAAGCCCAAAGAAAGGGGAAAGAAAGCCCAAAGAAAGGGGAAAGAAAGCCTAAGAAAGCCCAAAGAAAGCCTAAAGAAAGCCCAAAGAAAGCCCAAACAAATCCCAAAGAAAGCCCAAAGAAAGCCCAAAGAAAGGGGAAAGAAAGCCCAAAGAAAGGGGAAAGAAAGCCCAAAGAAAGGAGAATGACAGCCCAAAGAAAGGGGAAAGAAAGCCCAAAGAAAGGGGAAAGAAAGCCCAAAGAAAGGGGAAAGAAAGCCCAAGGAAAGGGGAAAGAAAGCCCAAAAAAGAAAAACAAAGAAAAGAAAGGGAAGAAGCCCAAAGAAAGGGGAATGACAGCCCAAGGAAAGGGTAAAGAAAGCCAAAGAAAGGGGGAAAGAAAGCCCAAAGAAAGGGGAAAGAAAGCCCAAAGAAACCCCAAAGAAAGCCCACAGAAAGTGGAAAGAAAGGGGAAAGAAAGCCCAAAGAAAGCCCAAGAAAAGCCCAAAGAAAGGGGAAAGAAAGCCCAAAGAAAGGGGAAAGAAAGCCCAAAGAAAGCCCAAAGAAAGCCCACAGAAAGGGGAAAGAAAGCCCAAAGAAAGGGGAAAGAAAGCCCAGAGAAAGCCAAAAGAAAGCCCAAAGAAAGGGGAATGACAGCCCAGAGAAAGGGGAAAGAAGGCCCAAAGAAAGGGGACAGAAAGCCCAAAGAAAGGGGAAAGAAAGCCCAAAGAAAGGGGAAAGAAAGCCCAAAGAAAGGGGAAGAAAGCCCAAAGAAAGGGGAAAGAAAGCCCAAAGAAAGCTCAAAGAAAGCCCAATGAAAGTGGAAAGAAAGGGGAAAGAAAACCCAAAGAAAGCCCAAGGAAAGACCAAAGAAAGGGGAAAGAAAGCCCAAAGAAAGTGGAAAAAAGCCCATAGAAAGCCCAAAGAAAGCCCAAAGAAAGCCCACAGAAAGGGGAAAGAAAGCCCAAAGAAAGGGGAAAGAAAGCCCAAAGAAAGCCCAAAGAAAGCCCAAAGAAAGCCCAAAGAAAGGGGAAAGAAAGCCCAAAGAAAGGGGAAAGAAAGCCCAAAGAAAGGGGAATGACAGCCCAAAGAAAGGGGAAAGAAAGCCCAAAGAAAGGAGAAAGAAAGCCCAAAGAAAGGGGAAAGAAAGCCCAAAGAAAGGGGAAAGAAAGCCCAAGAATGCCCAAAGATAGCCCAAAGAAATTGGAAAGAAAGGGGAAAGAAAGCCCAAAGAAAGCCCAAAGAAAGCCCAAGGAAAGCCCAAAGAAAGGGGAAAGAAAGCCCAAAGAAAGGGGAAAGAAAGCTCAAAGAAATCCCAAAGAAAGGGGAAAGAAAGCCCAAAGAAAGGGGAAACAAAGCCCAAAGAAAGGGGGAAAGAAAGGGGAAAGAAACCCCAAAGAAAGGGTAAAGAAAGGGGAAAGAAAGCCCAAAGAAACCCCAAAGAAAGGGGAAAGAAAGCCCAAAGAAACCCCAAAGAAAGGGGAAAGAAAGCCCAAAGAAACCCCAAAGAAAGGGGAAAGAAAGCCCAAAGAAAGGGGAAATAAAGCCCAAAGAAAGGGGAAAGAAAGCCCAAAGAAAGGGGAAAGAAAGGGGAAAGAAAGCCCAAAGAAAGCCCAAAGAAAGCCCAAAGAAAGGGGAAAGAAAGCCCAAAGAAAGCCCAAAGAAATGGGAAAGAAAGCGCAAAGAAAGCCCAAAGAAAGGGGAAAGAAAGCCCAAAGAAAGGGGAAAGAAAACCCAAAGAAAGGGGAAAGAAAGCCCAAAGAAAGGGGAAAGAAAGCCCAAAGAAAGGGGAAAGAAAGCCCAAAGAAAGGGGAAAGAAAGCCCAAAGAAAGCCCAAAGAAAGTGGAAAGAAAGGGGAAAGAAAACCCAAAGAAAGCCTAAGGGAAGACCAAAGAAAGGGGAAAGAAAGCCCAAAGAAAGGGGAAAAAAAGCCCAAAGAAAGCCCAAAGAAAGCCCAAAGAAAGCCCACAGAAAGGGGAAAGAAAGCCCAAAGAAAGGGGAAAGAAAGCCCAAAGAAAGGGGAAAGAAAGCCCAAAGAAAGGGGAATGACAGCCCAAAGAAAGGGGAAAGAAAGCCCAAAGAAAGGAGAAAGAAAGCCCAAAGAAAGGGGAAAGAAAGCCCAAAGAAAGGGGAAAGAACCCCAAGAAAGCCCAAAAATAGCCCAAAGAAATTGGAAAGAAAGGGGGAAGAAAGCCCAAAGAAAGCCCAAAGAAAGCCCAAGGAAAGCCCAAAGAAAGGGGAAAGAAAGCCAAAGAAAGGGGAAAGAAAGCCCAAAGAAAGGGGAAACAAAGCCCCAAGAAAGGGGAAAGAAAGGGGAAAGAAAGCCTAAAGAAAGGGGGAAAGAAAGGGGAAAGAAAGCCCAAAGAAAGCCCAAAGAAAAGGGAAAGAAAGCCCAAAGAAACCCCAAAGAAAGGGGAAAGAAAGCCCAAGGAAAGGGGAAAGAAAGCATAAAGAAAGGTGAAATAAAGCCCAAAGAAAGGGGGAAGAAAGCCCAAAGAAAGCCCAAAGAAAGCCCAAAGAAAGGGGAAAGAAAGGGGAAAGAAAGCCCAAAGAAAGCCCAAAGAAAGCCCAAAGAAAGGGGAAAGAAAGCCCAAAGAAAGCCCAAAGAAATGGGAAAGAAAGCGCAAAGAAAGCCCAAAGAAAGGGGAAAGAAAGCCCAAAGAAAGGGGAAAGAAAACCCAAAGAAAGGGGAAAGAAAGCCCAAAGAAAGGGGAAAGACAGCCAAAAGAAAGCCCAAAGAAAGGGGAAAGAAAGCCCAAAGAAAGGGGAAAGAAAGCTCAAAGAAAGGCCAAAGAAAGGGGAAAGAAAGCCCAAAGAAAGGGGAAAGAAAGCCCAAAGAAAGGGGAAAGAAAGCCCAAAGAAAGGGGAAAGAAAGCCCAAAGAAAGGGGAAAGAAAGCCCAGAGAAAGCCCAAAGAAAGCCCAAAGAAAGCCCAAAGAAAAGGGAAAGAAAGCCCAAAGAAAGGGGAAAGAAAGCCCAAAGAAAGGGGAATGACAGCCCAAAGATAGGGGAAAGAAAGCCCAAAGAAAGGGGAAAGAAAGCCCAAGGAAAGGGGAAAGAAAGCCCAAAGAAAGGGGAAAGAAAGCCCAAAGAAAGGGGAAAGAAAGCCCAAAAAAAGCCCAAAGAAAGCCCAAAGAAAGTGGAAAGAAAGGGGAAAGAAAACCCTAAGAAAGCCCAAAGAAAGCCCAAGGAAAACCCAAAGAAAGGGGAAAGAAAGCCCAAAGAAAGGGAAAGAAAGCCCAAAAAAAGCCCACAGAAAGGGGAAAGAAAGCCCAAAGAAAGGGGAAAGAAAGCCTAAAGAAAGCCCAAAGAAAGCCTAAAGAAAGCCCAAAGAAAGCCCAAAGAAATCCCAAAGAAAGCCCAAAGAAAGCCCAAAGAAAGGGGAAAGAAAGCCCAAAGAAAGGGGAAAGAAAGCCCAAGGAAAGGAGAATGACAGCCCAAAGAAAGGGGAAAGAAAGCCCAAAGAAAGGGGAAAGAAAGCCCAAAGAAAGGGGAAAGAAAGCCAAAGAAAGGGGAAAGAAAGCCCAAGAAAGCCCAAAGATAGCCCAAAGAAATTGGAAAGAAAGGGGAAAGAAAGCCCAAAGAAAGCCCAAAGAAAGTCCAAAGAAAGCCCACAGAAAGGGGAAAGAAAGCCCAAAGAAAGGGGAAAGAAAGCCCAAAGAAAGCCCAAAGAAAGCCCAAAGAAAGGGCAAAGAAAGCCAAAAGAATGGGGAAAGAAAGCCCAAAGAAAGGGGAAACAAAGCCCAAAGAAAGGGGAAAGAAAGGGGAAAGAAAGCCCAAAGAAAGGGGAAAGAAAGGGGAAAGAAAGCCCAAAGAAAGCCCAAAGAAAGGGGAAAGAAAGCCCAAAGAAACCCCAAAGAAAGGGGAAAGAAAGCCCAAAGAAACCCTAAAGAAAGGGGAAAGAAAGCCCAAAGAAAGGGGAAAGAAAGCCCATGGAAAGGGGAAAGAAAGCCCAAAGAAAGGGGAAATAAAGCCCAAAGAAAGGGGAAAGAAAGCCCAAAGAAAGGGGGGAAGAAAGCCCAAAGAAAGCCCAAAGAAAGCCCAAAGAAAGGGGAAAGAAAGGGGAAAGAAAGCCCAAAGAAAGCCCAAAGAAAGCCCAAAGAAAGGGGAAAGAAAGCCCAAAGAAAGCCCAAAGAAATGGGAAAGAAAGCGCAAAGAAAGCCCAAAGAAAGGGGAAAGAAAGCCCAAAGAAAGGGGAAAGAAAACCCAAAGAAAGGGGAAAGAAAGCCCAAAGAAAGGGGAAAGACAGCCCAAAGAAAGCCCAAAGAAAGGGGAAAGAAAGCCCAAAGAAAGGGGAAAGAAAGCCCAAAGAAAGGGGGGAAGAAAGCCCAAACAAAGCCCACAGAAAGGGGAAAGAAAGCCCAAAGAAAGGGGAAAGAAAGCCCAAAGAAAGCCCAAAGAAAGCCCAAAGAAAGGGCAAAGAAAGCCAAAAGAAAGGGGAAAGAAAGCCCAAAGAAAGGGGAAACAAAGCCCAAAGAAAGGGGAAAGAAAGGGGAAAGAAAGCCCAAAGAAAGGGGAAAGAAAGGGGAAAGAAAGCCCAAAGAAAGCCCAAAGAAAGGGGAAAGAAAGCCCAAAGAAACCCCAAAGAAAGGGGAAAGAAAGCCCAAAGAAACCCCAAAGAAAGGGGAAAGAAAGCCCAAAGAAAGGGGAAAGAAAGCCCATGGAAAGGGGAAAGAAAGCCCAAAGAAAGGGGAAATAAAGCCCAAAGAAAGGGGAAAGAAAGCCCAAAGAAAGGGGAATGACAGCCCAAAGATAGGGGAAAGAAAGCCCAAAGAAAGGGGAAAGGAAGCCCAAAGAAAGGGGAAAGAAAGCCCAAAGAAAGGGGAAAGAAAGCCCAAAGAAAGGGGAAAGAAAGCCCAAAAAAAGCAAAAAGAAAGCCCAAAGAAAGTGGAAAGAAAGGGGAAAGAAAACCCAAAGAAAGCCCAAAGAAAGCCCAAGGAAAGCCCAAAGAAAGGGGAAAGAAAGCCCAAAGAAATCCCAAAGAAAGCCCAAAGAAATCCCAAAGAAAGGGGAAAGAAAGCCCAAAGAAAGGGGAAAGAAAGCCTAAAGAAAGCCCAAAGAAAGCCTAAAGAAAGCCCAAAGAAAGCCCAAAGAAATCCCAAAGAAAGCCCAAAGAAAGCCCAAAGAAAGGGGAAAGAAAGCCCAAAGAAAGGGGAAAGAAAGCCCAAAGAAAGGGGAATGACAGCCCAAAGAAAGGGGAAAGAAAGCCCAAAGAAAGGGGAAAGAAAGCCCAAAGAAAGGGGAAAGAAAGCCCAAAGAAATGGAAAAGAAAGCCCAAAGAAAGGGGAATGACAGCCCAAGGAAAGGGGAAAGAAAGCCCAAAGAAAGGGGAAAGAAAGCCCAAGGAAAGGGGAAAGAAAGCCCAAAGAAAGGGGAAAGAAAACCCAAAGAAAGCCCAAAGAAAGCCTAAGGGAAGACCAAAGAAAGGGGAAAGAAAGCCCAAAGAAAGGGGAAAAAAAGCCCAAAGAAAGCCCAAAGAAAGCCCAAAGAAAGCCCACAGAAAGGGGAAAGAAAGCCCAAAGAAAGGGGAAAGAAAGCCCAAAGAAAGCCCAAAGAAAGCCCAAAGAAAGCCCAAGGAAAGACCAAAGAAAGGGGAAAGAAAGCCCAAAGAAAGGGGAAAGAAAGCCCAAAGAAAGCCCAAAGAAAGCCCAAAGAAAGCCCAAAGAAAGCCCAAAGAAAGCCCATAGAAAGGGGAAAGAAAGCCCACAGAAAGGGGAAAGAAAGCCCAAAGAAAGGGGAATGACAGCCCAAAGAAAGGGGAAAGAAAGCCCAAAGAAAGGAGAAAGAAAGCCCAGAGAAACGGGAAAGAAAGCCCAAAGAAAGGGGAAAGAAAGCCCAAAAAAAGCCCAAAGAAAGCCCAAAGAAAGTGGAAAGAAAGGGGAAAGAAAACCCAAAGAAAGCCCAAAGAAAGCCCAAGGAAAGCCCAAAGAAAGGGGAAAGAAAGCCCAAAGAAAGAGGAAAGAAAGCCCAAAAAAAGCCCAAAGAAAGGGGAAAGAAAGCCCAAAGAAAGGGGAAACAAAGCCAAAGAAAGGGGAAAGAAAGGGGAAAGAAACCCCAAAGAAAGGGTAAACAAAGGGGAAAGAAAGCCCAAAGAAAGCCCAAAGAAAGGGGAAAGAAAGCCCAAAGAAAGCCCAAAGAAAGGGGAAAGAAAGCCCAAAGAAACCCAAAGAAAGGGAAAGAAAGCCCAAAGAAAGGGGAAAGAAAGCCCAAGGAAAGGGGAAAGAAAGCCCAAAGAAAGGGGGAAGAAAGCCCAAAGAAAGCCAAAGAAAGGGGAAAGAAAGGGAAAGAAAGCCCAAAGAAAGCCTAAAGAAAGCCCAAAGAAAGCCCAAAGAAAGCCCAAAGAAAGGGAAAGAAAGCCCAAAGAAAGCCCACAGAAAAGGGAAAGAAAGCCCAAAGAAAGGGGAAAGAAAGCCCAAAGAAATCCCAAAGAAAGCCAAAGAAATCCCAAAGAAAGGGGAAAGAAAGCCCAAAGAAAGGGGAAAGAAAGCCCAGAGAAAGCCCAAAGAAAGCCCAAAGAAAGCCCAAAGAAAAGGGAAAGAAAGCCCAAAGAAAGGGGAAAGAAAGCCCAAAGAAAGGGAATGACAGCCCAAAGATAGGGAAAGAAAGCCCAAAGAAAGGGGAAAGGCAGCCCAAAGAAAGGGGAAAGAAAGCCCAAAGAAAGGGGAAAGAAAGCCAAAGAAAGGGGAAAGAAAGCCCCAAAAAAGCACAAAGAAAGCCCAAAGAAAGTGGAAAGAAAGGGGAAAGAAAACCAAAGAAAGCCCAAAGAAAGCCCAGGAAAACCCAAAGAAAGGAGAAAGAAAACCCAAAGAAAGGGGAAAGAAAGCCCAAAAAAAGCCCACAGAAAGGGGAAAGAAAACCCAAAGAAAGGGGAAAGAAAGCCTAAGAAAGCCCAAGAAAGCTAAAGAAAGCCCAAAGAAAGCCCAAGGAAATCCCAAAGAAAGCCCAAAGAAAGCCCAAAGAAAGGGGAAAGAAAGCCCAAGGAAAGGGGAAAGAAAGCCCAAAGAAAGGGGAATGACAGCCCAAGGAAAGGGGAAAGAAAGCCAAAGAAAGGGGAAAGAAAGCCCAAAGAAAGGGAAAGAAAGCCCAAAGAAATGAGAAAGGAAGCCCAAAGAAAGCCCAAAGAAAGCCCAAAGAAAGTGGAAAGAAAGGGGAAAGAAAACCCAAAGAAAGCCCAAAGAAAGCCCAAAGAAAGCCCAAGGAAAGACCAAAGAAAGGGAAAGAAAGCCCAAAGAAAGGGGGGAAAAAGCCCAAAGAAAGCCCAAAGAAAGCCCACAGAAAGGGGAAAGAAAGCCCAAAGAAAGAAAGCCCAAAGAAAGGGGAAAGAAAGCCCAAAGAAAGCCCAAAGAAAGCCCAAAGAAAGCCCAAAGAAAGCCCAAAGAAAGGGGAAAGAAATCCCAAAGAAAGGGGAAAGAAAGCCCAAAGAAAGGGGAATGACAGCCCAAAGAAAGGGGAAAGAAAGCCCAAAGAAAGGAGAAAGAAAGCCCAAAGAAAGGGGAAAGAAAGCCCAAAGAAAGGGGAAAGAAAGCCCAAGAAAGCCCAAAGATAGCCCAAAGAAATTGGAAAGAAAGGGGAAAGAAAGCCCAAAGAAATCCCAAAGAAAGCCCAAGGAAAGCCCAAAGAAAGGGAAAGAAAGCCCAAAGAAAGGGGAAAGAAAGCCCAAAGAAAGCCCAAAGAGAGGGAAAGAAAGCCCAAAGAAAGGAGAAAGAAAGCCCAAAGAAAGGGGAAAGAAAGCCCAAAGAAAGGGGAAAGAAAGCCCAAGAAAGCCCAAAGATAGCCCAAAGAAATTGGAAAGAAAGGGGAAAGAAAGCCCAAAGAAATCCCAAAGAAAGCCCAAGGAAAGCCCAAAGAAAGGGGAAAGAAAGCCCAAAGATAGGGGAAAGAAAGCCCAAAGAAAGGGGAAAGGAAGCCCAAAGAAAGGGGAAAGAAAGCCCAAAGAAAGGGGAAAGAAAGCCCAAAGAAAGGGGAAAGAAAGCCCAAAAAAAGCAAAAAGAAAGCCCAAAGAAAGTGGAAAGAAAGGGGAAAGAAAACCCAAAGAAAGCCCAAAGAAAGCCCAAGGAAAGCCCAAAGAAAGGGGAAAGAAAGCCCAAAGAAATCCCAAAGAAAGCCCAAAGAAATCCCAAAGAAAGGGGAAAGAAAGCCCAAAGAAAGGGGAAAGAAAGCCTAAAGAAAGCCCAAAGAAAGCCTAAAGAAAGCCCAAAGAAAGCCCAAAGAAATCCCAAAGAAAGCCCAAAGAAAGCCCAAAGAAAGGGGAAAGAAAGCCCAAAGAAAGGGGAAAGAAAGCCCAAAGAAAGGGGAAAGAAAGCCCAAAGAAAGGGGGAAGAAAGCCCAAAGAAAGGGGAAAGAAAGCCCAAAGAAAGGGGAAAGAAAGCCCAAAGAAATGGAAAAGAAAGCCCAAAGAAAGGGGAATGACAGCCCAAGGAAAGGGGAAAGAAAGCCCAAAGAAAGGGGAAAGAAAGCCCAAGGAAAGGGGAAAGAAAGCCCAAAGAAAGGGGAAAGAAAACCCAAAGAAAGCCCAAAGAAAGCCTAAGGGAAGACCAAAGAAAGGGGAAAGAAAGCCCAAAGAAAGGGGAAAAAAAGCCCAAAGAAAGCCCAAAGAAAGCCCAAAGAAAGCCCACAGAAAGGGGAAAGAAAGCCCAAAGAAAGGGGAAAGAAAGCCCAAAGAAAGCCCAAAGAAAGCCCAAAGAAAGCCCAAGGAAAGACCAAAGAAAGGGGAAAGAAAGCCCAAAGAAAGGGGAAAGAAAGCCCAAAGAAAGGGGAAAGAAAGCCCAAAGAAAGCCCAAAGAAAGCCCATAGAAAGGGGAAAGAAAGCCCACAGAAAGGGGAAAGAAAGTCCAAAGAAAGGGGAATGACAGCCCAAAGAAAGGGGAAAGAAAGCCCAAAGAAAGGAGAAAGAAAGCCCAGAGAAACGGGAAAGAAAGCCCAAAGAAAGGGGAAAGAAAGCCCAAAAAAAGCCCAAAGAAAGCCCAAAGAAAGTGGAAAGAAAGGGGAAAGAAAACCCAAAGAAAGCCCAAAGAAAGCCCAAGGAAAGCCCAAAGAAAGGGGAAAGAAAGCCCAAAGAAAGGGGAAAGAAAGCCCAAAAAAAGCCCAAAGAAAGGGGAAAGAAAGCCCAAAGAAAGGGGAAACAAAGCCCAAAGAAAGGGGAAAGAAAGGGGAAAGAAACCCCAAAGAAAGGGTAAACAAAGGGGAAAGAAAGCCCAAAGAAAGCCCAAAGAAAGGGGAAAGAAAGCCCAAAGAAAGCCCAAAGAAAGGGGAAAGAAAGCCCAAAGAAACCCCAAAGAAAGGGGAAAGAAAGCCCAAAGAAAGGGGAAAGAAAGCCCAAGGAAAGGGGAAAGAAAGCCCAAAGAAAGGGGGAAGAAAGCCCAAAGAAAGCCCAAAGAAAGGGGAAAGAAAGGGGAAAGAAAGCCCAAAGAAAGCCTAAAGAAAGCCCAAAGAAAGCCCAAAGAAAGCCCAAAGAAAGGGGAAAGAAAGCCCAAAGAAAGCCCACAGAAAAGGGAAAGAAAGCCCAAAGAAAGGGGAAAGAAAGCCCAAAGAAATCCCAAAGAAAGCCCAAAGAAATCCCAAAGAAAGGGGAAAGAAAGCCCAAAGAAAGGGGAAAGAAAGCCCAGAGAAAGCCCAAAGAAAGCCCAAAGAAAGCCCAAAGAAAAGGGAAAGAAAGCCCAAAGAAAGGGGAAAGAAAGCCCAAAGAAAGGGGAATGACAGCCCAAAGATAGGGGAAAGAAAGCCCAAAGAAAGGGGAAAGGAAGCCCAAAGAAAGGGGAAAGAAAGCCCAAAGAAAGGGGAAAGAAAGCCCAAAGAAAGGGGAAAGAAAGCCCCAAAAAACCACAAAGAAAGCCCAAAGAAAGTGGAAAGAAACGGGAAAGAAAACCCAAAGAAAGCCCAAAGAAAGCCCAAGGAAAACCCAAAGAAACGAGAAAGAAAGCCCAAAGAAAGGGGAAAGAAAGCCCAAAAAAAGCCCAAAGAAAGGGGAAAGAAAACCCAAAGAAAGGGGAAAGAAAGCCTAAAGAAAGCCCAAAGAAAGCCTAAAGAAAGCCCAAAGAAAGCCCAAGGAAATCCCAAAGAAAGCCCAAAGAAAGCCCAAAGAAAGGGGAAAGAAAGCCCAAGGAAAGGGGAAAGAAAGCCCAAAGAAAGGGGAATGACAGCCCAAGGAAAGGGGAAAGAAAGCCCAAAGAAAGGGAAAGAAAGCCCAAAGAAAGGGGAAAGAAAGCCCAAAGAAATGAGAAAGGAAGCCCAAAGAAAGCCCAAAGAAAGCCCAAAGAAAGTGGAAAGAAAGGGGAAAGAAAACCCAAAGAAAGCCCAAAGAAAGCCCAAAGAAAGCCCAAGGAAAGACCAAAGAAAGGGGAAAGAAAGCCCAAAGAAAGGGGGGAAAAAGCCCAAAGAAAGCCCAAAGAAAGCCCACAGAAAGGGGAAAGAAAGCCCAAAGAAAGGGGAAAGAAAGCCCAAAGAAAGCCCAAAGAAAGCCCAAAGAAAGCCCAAAGAAAGCCCAAAGAAAGGGGAAAGAAATCCCAAAGAAAGGGGAAAGAAAGCCCAAAGAAAGGGGAATGACAGCCCAAAGAAAGGGGAAAGAAAGCCCAAAGAAAGGAGAAAGAAAGCCCAAAGAAAGGGGAAAGAAAGCCCAAAGAAAGGGGAAAGAAAGCCCAAGAAAGCCCAAAGATAGCCCAAAGAAATTGGAAAGAAAGGGGAAAGAAAGCCCAAAGAAATCCCAAAGAAAGCCCAAGGAAAGCCCAAAGAAAGGGGAAAGAAAGCCCAAAGAAAGGGGAAAGAAAGCCCAAAGAAAGCCCAAAGAAAGGGGAAAGAAAGCCCAAAGAAAGGGGAAACAAAGACCAAAGAAAGGGGAAAGAAAGGGGAAAGAAAGCCCAAAGAAAGGGGAAAGAAAGGGGAAAGAAAGCCTAAAGAAAGCCCAAAGAAAGGGGAAAGAAAGCCCAAAGAAACCCCAAAGAAAGGGGAAAGAAAGCCCAAAGAAACCCCAAAGAAAGGGGAAAGAAAGCCCAAAGAAAGGGGAAAGAAAGCCCAAGGAAAGGGGAAAGAAAGCCCAAAGAAAGGGGAAATAAAGCCCAAAGAAAGGGGAAAGAAATCCCAAAGAAAGAGGAAAGAAAGGGGAAAGAAAGCCCAAAGAAAGGGGAAATAAAGCCCAAAGAAAGGGGAAAGAAAGCCCAAAGAAAGGGGGAAGAAAGCCCAAAGAAAGCCCAAAGAAAGGGGAAAGAAAGGGGAAAGAAAGCCCAAAGAAAGCCCAAAGAAAGCCCAAAGAAAGGGGAAAGAAAGCCCAAAGAAAGCCCAAAGAAATGGGAAAGAAAGCGCAAATAAAGCCCAAAGAAAGGGGAAAGAAAGCCCAAAGAAAGGGGAAAGAAAACCCAAAGAAAGGGGAAAGAAAGCCCAAAGAAAGGGGAAAGACAGCCCAAAGTAAGCCCAAAGAATGGGGAAAGAAAGCCCAAAGAAAGGGGAAAGAAAGCTCAAAGAAAGGCCAAGGAAAGGGGAAAGAAAGCCCAAAGAAAGGGGAATGAAAGCCCAAAGAAAGGGGAAAGAAAGCCCAAAGAAAGGGGAAAGAAAGCCCAGAGAAAGCCCAAAGAAAGCCCAAAGAAAGCCCAAAGAAAAGGGAAAGAAAGCCCAAAGAAAGGGGAAAGAAAGCCCAAAGAAAGGGGAATGAAAGCCCAAAGAAAGGGGAAAGAAAGCCCAAAAAAAGCCCAAAGAAAGCCCAAAGAAAGTGGAAAGAAAGGGGAAAGAAAACCCAAAGAAAGCCCAAAGAAAGCCCAAGGAAAGCCCAAAGAAAGGGGAAAGAATGCCCAAAGAAAGGCAAAGAAAGCCCAAAAAAAGCCCACAGAAAGGGGGAAAGAAAGCCCAAAGAAAGGGGAAAGAAAGCCTAAAGAAAGCCCATAGAAAGCCCAAAGAAAGCCCATAGAAAGCCCAAAGAAAGCCCAAAGAAAGCCAAACAAATCCCAAAGAAAGCCCAAAGAAAGGGGAAAGAAAGCCCAAAGAAAGGGGAAAGAAAGCCCATAAGAAAGGGGAAAGAAAGCCCAAAGAAAGGGGAAAGAAAGCCCAAAGAAAGGGGAAAGAAAGCCCAAAGAAAGGAGAAAGAAAGCCCAAAGAAAGCCCAAAGAAAGCCAAAGAAAGCCCAAGGAAAGACCAAAGAAAGGGGAAAGAAAGCCCAAAGAAAGGGGGGAAAAAGCCCAAAGAAAGCCCAAAGAAAGCCCACAGAAAGGGGAAAGAAAGCCCAAAGAAAGGGGAAAGAAAGCCCAAAGAAAGCCCAAAGAAAGCCCAAAGAAAGCCCAAAAGAAAGCCCAAAGAAAGCCCAAAGAAAGGGAAAGAAAGCCCAAAGAAAGGGGAAAGAAAGCCCAAAGAAAGGGGAAAGAAAGCCCAAAGAAAGGGGAAAGAAAGCCCAAGGTTAAGGGGAAAGAAAGCCCAAAGAAAGGGGAAATAAAGCCAAAAGAAAGGGGAAAGAAAGCCCAAAGAAAGGGGGAAGAAAGCCCAAAGAAAGCCCAAAGAAAGGGGAAAGAAAGCCCAAGGAAAGGGGGAAAGAAAAGCCCAAAGAAAGGGGAAATAAAGCCCAAAGAAAGGGGAAAGAAAGCCCAAAGAACGGGGGAAGAAAGCCCAAAGAAAGGCCCAAAGAAAGGGGAAAGAAAGGGGAAAAAAAGCCCAAAGAAAGCCCAAAGAAAGCCAAAGAAAGGGGAAAGAAAGCCCAAGAAAGCCCAAAGAAATGGGAAAGAAAGCGCAAATAAAGCCCAAAGAAAGGGGAAAGAAAGCCCAGAGAAAGGGGAAAGAAAACCCTAAGAAAGGGGGAAAGAAAGCCCAAAGAAAGGGGAAAGACAGCCCAAAGAAAGCCCAAAGAAAGGGGAAAGAAAGCTCAAAGAAAGGCCAAGGAAAGGGGAAAGAAAGCCCAAAGAAAGGGGAAAGAAAGCCCAAAGAAAGGGGAAAGAAAGCCCAAAGAAAGGGGAAAGAAAGCCCAGAGAAAGCCCAAAGAAAGCCCAAAGAAAGCCCAAAGAAAAGGTAAAGGAAAGCCCAAAGAAAGGGGGAAAGAAAGCCCAAAGACAGGGGAAAGAAAGCCAAAGAAAGGGGAATGACAACCCAAAGATAGGGTAAAAGAAAGCCCAAAGAAAGGGGAAAGAAAGCCCAAAAGAAAGGGGAAAGAAAGCCCAAAGAAAGGGGAATGAAAGCCCAAAGAAAGGGGAAAGAAAGCCCAAAAAAAGCCCAAAGAAAGCCCAAAGAAAGTGGAAAGAAAGGGGAAAGAAAACCCAAAGAAAGCCCAAAGAAAGACCAAGGAAAGCCCAAAGAAAGGGGAAAGAAAGCCCAAAGAAAGGGGAAAGAAAGCCCAAAAAAGCCCACAGAAAGGGGAAAGAAAGCCCAAAGAAAGGGGAAAGAAAGCCTAAAGAAAGCCCAAAGAAAGCCTAAAGAAAGCCCAAAGAAAGCCCAAACAAATCCCAAAGAAAGCCCAAAGAAAGCCAAAGAAAGGGGAAAGAAAGCCCAAAGAAAGGGGAAAGAAAGCCCAAAGAAAGGGGAAAGAAAGGGGGAAAGAAAGCTAAAGAAAGGGGGAAAGAAAGGGGAAAGAAAGCCAAAGAAAGCCCAAAGAAAAGGGAAAGAAAGCCCAAAGAAACCCCAAAGAAAGGGGAAAGAAAGCCCAAGGAAAGGGGAAAGAAAGCATAAAGAAAGGTGAAATAAAGCCCAAAGAAAGGGGAAAGAAAGCCCAAAGAAAGGGGGAAGAAAGCCCAAAGAAAGCCCAAAGAAAGCCCAAAGAAAGGGGAAAGAAAGGGGAAAGAAAGCCCAAAGAAAGCCAAAGAAAGCCCAAAGAAAGGGGGAAAGAAAGCCCAAAGAAAAGCCCAAAGAAATGGAAAGAAAGCGCAAAGAAAGCCCAAAGAAAGGGGGAAAGAAAGCCCAAAGAAAGGGGAAAGAAAACCCAAAGAAAGGGGAAAGAAAGCCCAAAGAAAGGGGGAAAGACAGCCAAAAGAAAGCCCAAAGAAAGGGGAAAGAAAGCCAAAGAAAGGGGAAAGAAAGCTCAAAGAAAGGCCAAAGAAAGGGGAAAGAAAGCCCAAAGAAAGGGGAAAGAAAGCCCAAAGAAAGGGGAAAGAAAGCCCAAAGAAAGGGGAAAGAAAGCCCAAAGAAAGGGGAAAGAAAGCCCAGAGAAAGCCCAAAGAAAGCCCAAAGAAAGCCCAAAGAAAAGGGAAAAGAAAGCCCAAAGAAAGGGGAAAGAAAGCCCAAAGAAAGGGGAATGACAGCCCAAAGAAAGGGGAAAGAAAGCCCAAAGAAAGGGGAAAGAAAGCCCAAAGAAAGGGGAAAGAAAGCCCAAAGAAAGGGGGAAAGAAAGCCCAGAGAAAGCCCAAAGAAAGCCCAAAGAAAGCCCAAAGAAAAGGTAAAGAAAGCCCAAAGAAAGGGGAAAGAAAGCCCCAAAGACAGGGGAAAGAAAGCCCAAAGAAAGGGGAATGACAACCCAAAGATAGGGTAAAGAAAGCCCAAAGAAAGGGGAAAGAAAGCCCAAAGAAAGGGGAAAGAAAGCCCAAAGAAAGGGGAATGAAAGCCCAAAGAAAGGGGAAAGAAAGCCCAAAAAAAAGCCCAAAGAAAGCCCAAAGAAAGTGGAAAGAAAGGGGAAAGAAAACCCAAAGAAAGCCCAAAGAAAGACCAAGGAAAGCCCAAAGAAAGGGGGAAAGAAAGCCCAAAGAAAGGGGAAAGAAAGCCCAAAAAAAAGCCCACAGAAAGGGGGAAAGAAAGCCCAAAGAAAGGGGAAAGAAAGCCTAAAGAAAGCCCAAAGAAAGCCTAAAGAAAGCCCAAAGAAAGCCCAAACAAATCCAAAGAAAGCCCAAAGAAAGCCCAAAGAAAGGGGAAAGAAAGCCCAAAGAAAGGGGAAAGAAAGCCCAAAGAAAGGGGAAAGAAAGGGGAAAGAAAGCCTAAAGAAAGGGGAAAGAAAGGGGAAAGAAAGCCCAAAGAAAGCCCAAAGAAAAGGGAAAGAAAGCCCAAAGAAACCCCAAAGAAAGGGGAAAGAAAGCCCAAGGAAAGGGGAAAGAAAGCATAAAGAAAGGTGAAATAAAGCCCAAAGAAAGGGGAAAGAAAGCCCAAAAGAAAGGGGGGAAGAAAGCCCAAAGAAAGCCCAAAGAAAGCCCAAAGAAAGGGGAAAGAAAGGGGAAAGAAAGCCCAAAGAAAGCCCAAAGAAAGCCCAAAGAAAGGGGAAAGAAAGCCCAAAAGAAAGCCCAAAGAAATGGGAAAGAAAGCGCAAAGAAAGCCCAAAGAAAGGGGAAAGAAAGCCCAAAGAAAGGGGAAAGAAAACCCAAAGAAAGGGGAAAGAAAGCCCAAAGAAAGGGGAAAGACAGCCAAAAGAAAGCCCAAAGAAAGGGGAAAGAAAGCCCAAAGAAAGGGGAAAGAAAGCTCAAAGAAAGGCCAAAGAAAGGGGAAAGAAAGCCCAAAGAAAGGGGAAAGAAAGCCCAAAGAAAGGGGAAAGAAAGCCCAAAGAAAGGGGAAAGAAAGCCCAAAGAAAGGGGGAAAGAAAGCCCAGAGAAAGCCCAAAGAAAGCCCAAAGAAAGCCCAAAGAAAAGGGAAAGAAAGCCCAAAGAAAGGGGAAAGAAAGCCCAAAGAAAGGGGAATGACAGCCCAAAGATAGGGGAAAGAAAGCCCAAAGAAAGGGGAAAGAAAGCCCAAGGAAAGGGGAAAGAAAGCCCAAAGAAAGGGGAAAGAAAGCCCAAAGAAAGGGGAAAGAAAGCCCAAAAAAAGCCCAAAGAAAGCCCAAAGAAAGTGGAAAGAAAGGGGAAAGAAAACCCTAAGAAAGCCAAAGAAAGCCCAAGGAAAACCCAAAGAAAGGGGAAAGAAAGCCCAAAGAAAGGGGAAAGAAAGCCCAAAAAAAGCCCACAGAAAGGGGAAAGAAAGCCCAAAGAAAGGGGAAAGAAAGCCTAAAGAAAGCCCAAAGAAAGCCTAAAGAAAGCCCAAAGAAAGCCCAAAGAAATCCCAAAGAAAGCCCAAAGAAAGCCCAAAGAAAGGGGAAAGAAAGCCCAAAGAAAGGGGAAAGAAAGCCCAAGGAAAGGAGAATGACAGCCCAAAGAAAGGGGAAAGAAAGCCCAAAGAAAGGGGAAAGAAAGCCCAAAGAAAGGGGAAAGAAAGCCCAAAGAAAGGGGAAAGAAAGCCCAAGAAAGCCCAAAGATAGCCCAAAGAAATTGGAAAGAAAGGGGAAAGAAAGCCCAAAGAAAGCCCAAAGAAAGTCCAAAGAAAGCCCACAGAAAGGGGAAAGAAAGCCCAAAGAAAGGGGAAAGAAAGCCCAAAGAAAGCCCAAAGAAAGCCCAAAGAAAGGGCAAAGAAAGCCAAAAGAATGGGGGAAAGAAAGCCCAAAGAAAGGGGAAACAAAGCCCAAAGAAAGGGGAAAGAAAGGGGGAAAGGAAAGCCCAAAGAAAGGGGAAAGAAAGGGGGAAAGGAAAGCCCAAAGAAAGCCCAAAGAAAGGGGAAAGAAAGCCCAAAGAAACCCCAAAGAAAGGGAAAGAAAGCCCAAAGAAACCCTAAAGAAAGGGGAAAGAAAGCCCAAAGAAAGGGGAAAGAAAGCCCATGGAAAGGGGAAAGAAAGCCCAAAGAAAGGGGAAATAAAGCCCAAAGAAAGGGGAAAGAAAGCCCAAAGAAAGGGGGAAGAAAGCCCAAAGAAAGCCCAAAGAAAGCCCAAAGAAAGGGGAAAGAAAGGGGAAAGAAAGCCCAAAGAAAGCCCAAAGAAAGCCCAAAGAAAGGGGAAAGAAAGCCCAAAGAAAGCCCAAAGAAATGGGAAAGAAAGCGCAAAGAAAGCCCAAAGAAAGGGGAAAGAAAGCCCAAAGAAAGGGGAAAGAAAACCCAAAGAAAGGGGAAAGAAAGCCCAAAGAAAGGGGAAAGACAGCCCAAAGAAAGCCCAAAGAAAGGGGAAAGAAAGCCCAAAGAAAGGGGAAAGAAAGCCCAAAGAAAGGGGGAAGAAAGCCCAAACAAAGCCCACAGAAAGGGGAAAGAAAGCCCAAAGAAAGGGGAAAGAAAAGCCAAAGAAAGCCCAAAGAAAGCCCAAAGAAAGGGCAAAGAAAGCCAAAAGAAAGGGGAAAGAAAGCCCAAAGAAAGGGGAAACAAAGCCCAAAGAAAGGGGAAAGAAAGGGGAAAGAAAGCCCAAAGAAAGGGGAAAGAAAGGGGAAAGAAAGCCCAAAGAAAGCCCAAAGAAAGGGGAAAGAAAGCCCAAAGAAACCCCAAAGAAAGGGGAAAGAAAGCCCAAAGAAACCCCAAAGAAAGGGGAAAGAAAGCCCAAAGAAAGGGGAAAGAAAGCCCATGAAAGGGGAAAGAAAGCCCAAAAGAAAGGGGAAATAAAGCCCAAAGAAAGGGGAAAGAAAGCCCAAAGAAAGGGGAATGACAGCCCAAAGATAGGGGAAAGAAAGCCCAAAGAAAGGGGGAAAGGAAGCCCAAAGAAAGGGGAAAGAAAGCCCAAAGAAAGGGGAAAGAAAGCCCAAAGAAAGGGGAAAGAAAGCCCAAAAAAAGCAAAAGAGAAAGCCCAAAGAAAGTGGAAAGAAAGGGGAAAGAAAACCCAAAGAAAGCCCAAAGAAAGCCCAAGGAAAGCCCAAAGAAAGGGGAAAGAAAGCCCAAAGAAATCCCAAAGAAAGCCCAAAGAAATCCCAAAGAAAGG